>NC_081570.1:106269251-106302635 GCF_022355385.1 Mustela nigripes | reverse complement strand
AAAAAAAAAAAAAAAAAAAAAAAAAAAAAAAAAAAAAAAAAGCACACTCCCCACTGAAGCCAGATGGGGGGTCCTGATCCCAGAAACTTGGGATCATGACCTGAGCCGAAGGCGAATGCTTAACCGACTGAGCTACCCAAGTGTCCCTAGCATACTTTTTAAAAAAGATTTTATTTACTTGGGGCACCTGGGTGCTCAGTCATTAGGCATCTGCCTTCAGCTGAAGTCATCATCCCAGCAAGCGTCCTGGGCTGGAGCCCCTGCATTGGGCTTGGCAGGAAGCCTGCTTCTCCCTCTCCCCTTCCTCCTGCTTGTGTTCCATCTCTCACTGTTCTCTATCAAATAAATTAATAAAATCTTTAAAAAAATGTTTTATTTATTTAAGAGTGTGAGAGAGCATGAGAGTGGGGTGAGGGGCTAAGAGAGAAGCAGATTCTCCGCTGAGCAAGGAGCCCCATGCAGGGCTCAATCCCAGGCACATTTAGTACACATTTAAAAAGTCTATGGAGCGGCACCTGAGTGACTCATTCAGTTAAGTGTCTGCCTTCAGCTCAGGTGGTGATTTCAGGGTCCTGGAATTGAGCCCTGCATGGGGCTTCCTGCTCAGCGGGGAGTTTCTCTTTCAAATAAATAAATAAAATCTTTGTGAAGATTTTATCTTTAAAATAAATCTTCAAAGATTTTATTTATTTTATAGAGACACAGCAAGAGAGAACACAAGCAGGGGAGGTGGAAGAGGGAGTGAGCTGAAGGCAGACACTTAATGACTGATCCACCCAGGTGCCCCATTAAATAAACTCTTTTTTTTTTTTTTTAAGATTTTATTTATTTATTTGAGAGAGAGACACAGCGAGAGAGGGACCACCAGCAGGGGGAGTGAAAGAGGGAGAAGCAGGCCTCCTGCCAAGCAGGGAGCCCCATATGGGGCTCGATCCCAGGACCCTGGGATCATGACCTGAGCTGAATGAAGGCAGATGCTTAATGACTGAGTCACCCAGGTGTCCCTAAATAAAATCTTAAAAAATAAAAAATAAAAAAAGTCTGTGGGGGCACCTGGGTGGCTCAGTGGGTTGAGCCTCTGCCTCTGTCTCGGGTCATGATCTCAGGGTCCTAGGATTGAGCCCTGCATGGGGATCTCTGCTCGACAGGAGCCTCCTTCCCCACTTCCCTCTCTGCCTGCTTCTCTGCCTATTTGTGATCTCTGTTTGTCAAATAAATAAATAAAATCTTTAAAAAAAAAAAAAAAAAGGTCTGTGCAGCAGCACTTATGGAGGGGCACCTGGGTGGCTCAGTTGGTTAAGCGTCTGCCTTCAGCTCAGGTCACGATCCCAGGGTTCTGGGATCAAGCCCTACATCCTGCTCCCTGCTGAGTGGGGAGCCTGTTTCTTCCTCTGCCTGTTGCTCTCCTCGCTTGTACGTTCCCCCTCTCTCTCTCTGTGAATTAAGTAAAATCTTTAAAAAAAAGTCTATGGAGATATTGTAAATAATACAAAATATAGTGACTGTTAAAAAATGAGATGAGGGCACCTGGGTGGCTCAGTGGGTTAAGCCACTGCCTTTGGCTCAGGTCATGATCTCAGGGTCCTGGGATGGAGCCCCGCGTCGGGCTTTCTGCTCAGCAGGAAGCCTGCTTCCCTCTCTCTCTGCCTGCCTCTCTGTCTACTTGTGATCTCTGTCAAATAAATAAAATCATTAAAAAAAAAAAAAAGAGAGAGAGAGATAATGAGGGCACTGGATGGCTTGGCCAGTTAAGCATCCAACTTTTGGCTTTGGCTCAGGTCATGATCTCATAGATTGTGGGATTGAGCCTCATGACAGACTCTGCACTCAGCGGGGAGTCTGCTTGAAGATTCTCTTCTTCTGCCCCTCCTCCTACACTCTCTCCCTCTCAAATAAATCAATCTTTTTAAAAATTAGATAGTTAGGGGGCCTAAGTGGCTCAGTCATTAAGCGACTGCCTTTGGCTCAGGTCATGATCCCAGGGTCCTGGGATTGAGCCCTACCTCGGGCTCCTTGCCCGGTGGGAAGCCTGCTTCTCCCTCTCCCACTCCCCCTGCTTGTGATCCCTCTCAGTGTCTCTGTCAAATAAATAAATAAAAGCTTTCAAAATATTTTAAAAATGAGATAATGAAAAATAGATGCTATAAGATTAATTTAATTCAACCTGGAGTACGGAGAACTCTTCTTTGAACAGAGATGTCCCCTTAGCACTATGTCAGAAGCTGTTCAGTTATGGGGCACCTTGATGGCTCAGTCGTTAAGTGTCTGCCTTCGGCTCATCCCGGGGTCCTGGGATGGAGTCTCTCATTGAGGTCCTTGCACAGCAGGGAGCCTGCTTTCTCCCTCTGCTTGCCGGTCCCCCTGCTTGTGCGCTGACAAATAAATAAAATCTTTAAAAAAAATACACACGCGCACACACACACACACACACACTCCCCCCCCCCCCAATAATGGGTGATCACTTCAGAGAAAAATAGACTGGGTTGGATGTGGTTTGAATTTAATATAAATAGGATATTAGGGAATCCTTTCATTTGAACAGAGATCCAAAGAATACCTGGAGGAAGAGCAAGTGGAAATGTCCCGAGGCAAGAAGGTATTTAAGAACATGAAGTCCAGACACTTAACGACTGAGCCACCCAGGCACCCCAAGAATACAGTTTAATCTTGAATGTATTTTATTTAAGATTTTATCATTTATTTGACAGAGCGAACACAAGCAGGGGGTTAGGCCAGAGGCAGAGGAAGAAGCAGACTCTCTGAGTGGGGAGTTCCACACTGGGCTCAATCCCAAGATCCCTAGATGGTGACCTGAGCTGAAGTCAGATGCCTAAGGGTCACCCAGGTGACCCTCCAGCTTTATTATCCTATGGTCTCATTTGGTTTCCTCTTCCCCTAGCAGGCCTTCCCTGCATTGGGATTGCAGGGTTCCTCTCTAGAAGTAGCAGCGATTGGGGCTCACCACTAGAGGGACCCTCTGACTGTAAGAGGGTATTTACTGCATGCACTCAGCAGTTGCATGGGTAAGTTGAAGAGCGAGTGACCAGGTAACAGTGTCAGAAAGACCACGTATGCCTAAAACATGTTTGGATCCAATTCCTGTTAGGGAAAGAGTTTTCTCCTTATCCAGTCTAAAGGAGTGGCTTAAACTCAAATTCAAAACTTTGACAATCCCCAGTTCCTCCTTCACTCCAATTACTTGTTCTATCATAGTTTCATCATCACCTCCAGCCTCCCACACCACTTCACACCTAAATTATGAGTCTAATCTGCTTGTTCAATCCATTTTTACAGAACTCTGTCAACAGATTAGTCTGAATTATTTTGATCATGTTCTACTTAGAGGCAAAAAAACATTCTACAGTTCATTTCCTACAGTTTGAAATAAAAAAATTCCTGGGATACCTGGGTGGCTGTCATTAAGCGTCTGCCTTTGGTTCAGGTCATGATCCCAAGGGCCTGGGATCAAGCCCTCCATCGGGCTCCTTCTCTCCCACTAGCCCTGCTTGTATTCCTTCTCTCGCTCTCTCAATCTGTCAAATAAAATAAAATATTCCTCAGCCTAGGGGCCCCTGGGTGGTTCAGTCAGTTAAACGTCCTCCTTTGGCTCAGGTCATGATGCCAGGGTCCTGGGACCAAATCCGAGGTCAGGCTCCCTACTCAGTGGGGAGTCTTCTCCCTCTCCTTCTGCATACTCCCATCCTGCTCAGGCTCAAATAAATAAAATCTTAAAAAACAAGGGCGCCTGGGTGGCTCAGTGGGTTAAGCCGCTGCCTTTGGCTCAGGTCATGATCTCAGCGTCCTGGGATCGAGTCCCGCATCGGGCTCTCTGCTCAGCAGGGAGCCTGCTTCCCTTCCTCTCTCTCTCTGCCTGCCTCTCTGCCTACTTGTGATCTCTCTCTCTCTCTGTGTCAAATAAATAAATAAATAAATCTTAAAAAAAAAAATCTTAAAAAACTATCCCTCAGGGGCGCCTGGTGGCTCAGTGGGTTAAGCCTCTGCCTTTGGCTCAGGTCATGATCCCAGAGTCCTAGGATCGAGCCCCACATCAGGCTCTCTGCTCAGCGGGAAGCCTGCTATCCCCGCCTCTCTGTCTCTCTGGCTACTTGTGAAAAAAAAAAAAAAAAAAACAATTCCTCAGTCTAGCTATCAGTGAGGCTTCCACCTCCACCTCCGCCAAGATTCTTACTCAGATCTCCTCCACCATTGCGTCCAGTGTGGGTTCTCCCTTGTTCTAAAAATAGAACCCTTCTGGGCGCCTGGGTGGCTCAGTGGGTTGGGCCTCTGCCTTCGGCTCACATGATCTCGGGGTCCTGGGATAGAGTCCCGCATCGGGCTCTCTGCTCGGCGGGGAGCCTGCTTCCTCCTCTCTCTCTCTCTGTCTGCCTCTCTGCCTACTTGTGATCTCTGTCTGTGAAATGAATAGATAAGATCTTTAAAAATAAATAAATAAATAAATAAAAATAGAACCCTTCTCATACGTTCATGTGCAACCTTCCCCAACACTTCTAGTCCACACTAACCTCTAATTTTCTTCCACCTAATATATTCTGTACCATTCTCTCAGAGAACGGAAATCCTAAACTGTAATCCATCTAAAACGTTTTTGTGTACACACAAATATGTGTGGTGCTCCTGTCAACTCTTGAAGGTCAAATACTTCTTTTGACCTCCAACTACCCAGTGAATTGCTCATTACCTGCTGCAGAAATATTCGCAGAATGATCTTAACAAAATAAGGGATAGTGCTGTGGAAAGAACACTCGTTAGTTAACTTGCTTCCCTCCAAACTTCCCCGCCCACATGCCTTAGAACAGGCACCCGCTCTTTGGTCTAGATTCCCATCCAAGTAAAAAAGCCTAACTAATAACGCAGTTTAACCTCACAGAAGAGGAAAACAACTGAAGGAAGCAGTTCCTGTGGTCTCCTAAGTGACACCTTAGCACCAGGTCAGGAGAGGAAAAGAGAGGGAATCCAAAGGCCAAATGATCTCAAGCTTTTGTGCCTCCTCCTTTGGATTCACAGATCCATCAGTTAAAGTAGGTTGCAACTCAGGCAACAGACCAACAGTAATTCCCTTCATATTCACAGCTTTTCAAAGTGAAGTTGATCAAGTGGAGAGGTGGCTGGAAGGTAGGGAATGAAGCTAGCACAGGTCTGCACCAGACTGAAGGCAACTGGCGAGGAGGCTGCATTTGCTCAGGGAAAGAACACAAATAACACTGAGCCCGAGCTGGGACGTGAGGTTGGACCAGATGGTGTTATGAAAAAGAAATCAGGAAGAAACAAGAGGTCTCTAAATAACTGATGAAAGTTTAATACATTAAAACCAGGTATTTATCACTTTTATATTGCATTTGCCGTATCTGAACAATACAAAGTGTAGGCAAATAGTGACACTTCATAAAAATGTTGATTCCCCATTCCCTTCCCTAAGACCCAGCCCCCTCAAATATTCCCTCCCACTCCCTACAGAACTCTGTCCTGAATAAAACACTTAAATACATCATAAATAGTAAATTATGAAAAAAAATAGCAAGAATTGTTTCTTTCCTTCTTGTAAAAAAGAACATGGCAGCAAAGACAGGCAGCCAGAAACTGGCTGGGGGTGTCTAATATAGACAGTTATTTGGGGGATGGGCTTACTATCGAGGTCGGGCAGGATGGAGATGGGACAGTATTCAACAATCTGCCTGAAATGCCAGACCCCCTAGTCCCCAGCCATGAGGAGGAGGATCAGGTGGGGAATCACAACTATTGGAGAGGGGGAACAGATTACACAGCTCTCATTTCCGAGTTCTCTGCACGAGAAGGGGCAGGGCATGTGGCACAGCTATGACCTCACCTAGGCAAGAATCTGCTGGCTCCCCATCAGTCTAAGTGAATATTCTCTAGCCTCACAGATACAGACTGCCTGTTAAAGGGACAGAGGTGTCTCCTCCCCACCTCAGCTCCTTGAAAAGCAGAACACTGTCGGAAAAGGTAGGAAGAGCAAGGAAGAAACCTCCTTTTGAGAAGGATCCAAATTCATTTAAGTCTTCATATTTAGAAAAACAAGCAGAATACATTTCAAATTGCAAAACACTAATAACTGTGATGGCCTGGCAGTGAGCAGGGTCCTGCCTAGCAAGGGCTCTGATCTTCTGGTCCCATGACTGCCCCGCTGTTTCAACAAAAGGGATAAAGATTACCCCATGTTCCCACTCTCTCCATTCCTTCAGCCTTAAGAAATTCATCGAGAGAGGAGGAATTAAAGAGGAGCTGCTCCTGGCAAAGCAGTTCCATACTTCCACTTCTCAAACATCAGGGGGTTCTGAGGGAGCCCCCAAAATAGGCATCTCTCCTGACACTTCTGCAGTTTTGATCTGAAACTAACTGGCTTCAAATTGTGTGCTGTGTGCTAGTTTTTCTTTTCCTTTTTTTAAGGAAAAAAAAAAAAAAAATTAAGGTGGGATTTGGCTTAACACCCTTATCCCCAAAACCTTAACAGAGATTACAAGGATCTTCTTCCAGAGAAAGCGAGAAGGTGGAGATAATGTGCCAGCCAGTCTGCCTGAGGAAATTTAAGAGTCCAGCTCCTGGTGAACGGTAGATGAAGAGGAAGAAAACCACCAAATCCAGCAACCCCACTTCCAGCAGGAAGAATGGGGGTTTGAAAACAATGCAGTTGTGGAAGCCAAGGCTGGCCCCTTGAAAACTTGTGCCATCTAATTCAGAAGTGGAGAAGATGTTGCTGTCCTCAACTGTCCGAGGCACTGGTGCCCATTCATAAGGAAGGGGAAGGAGAAGAGGTTCTTCTTCAGGAAGGAGGCAGAGAGCTCCCCCAGCCTCCATTATATTCCTTTTGTGATGACCACGAAGAAGAAAATTCAGCATTGCTGGGGCAAGGGCTGGCTTCTTGGGATCACCAAGCTGGCAGAATCTTGTTCCAGGTCTTCTGAATTTTTCTGCTCACTGGAAAGGGTAAGGGTATAAGGTTAAGGATATGGAGTATGAAATGCGGAGGCAGGAAGGGAATTCAAGTTCATTCCAGCTTGACTGGCAAAATTAAGTTTTCTATTTCATCCTTTGCTTCCAAGTACAAGGTCCCTACAAATTTTAAAAAGGCAAAATTGAAGGGGCACCTTGCAAATTAACTCCCTGTTCCACTTCATCAGTAATCCTCTTTATACCCTTCAAAGCAAGCATTCACCTCCCCCACATCCCAGACACTCACATGGGTGAACTCTGACTCTGCAACTTCAGGCTTTTCCAAGAGGGCTGAACTAGCAGAAGAAAAAAAAAATGGAGGCAGAGAGGAGAAGAATTAGAAGATAAGAAAGAGAAAGGACAGGGAAGGGGTGGGGGGGATGGGGCAGCTAGTGATGGACAATGGGGAGGGTATGTGCTCTGATGAGTGCTGTGAATTGTGAAAGACTGATGAATCACAGACTTGTACCCCTGAAACAAATAATACATTCTATGTTATTAATAATTTTTTTTTTTTAAAGAGAGAGAAAGGGCGCCTGGGTGGCTCAGTGGGTTAAAGCCTCTGCCTTCAGCTCGGGTCATGATCCCAGGGTCCTGGGATCAAGCCCCACATTGGGCTCTCTGCTCCATGGGGAGCCTGCTTCCTCCTTTCTCTCTGCCCACTTGCGATCTCTATCTGTCAAATAAATAAATAAATAAAATATTAAAAAAAGAGAGAGAGAGAGAGAAAGGACAATCCTCTCAAGTCAAATCTTATAATGCTTCTCCATATTTCACTTCAGGATCAACTCAGGATTCAGAAAGAGGCTAAGAAACTACCAGACTTAGAAGCATGTTGTTTTAATTAACTATTTAGCTTCCTGAGTACTACAAAAATATTTCCTAATACTCTCCCCTTCTTTCTTCAATTCCTAGATGTAGTAGGCACTCAGTGATTACTGCTGCCTGATATTTGTGCCATTGTGTAATTCTCTCCTCTTGAATGGGGACTAGATTTAGTGACTCTCTTCTAGAGGACAAAATGTAGGCCAGGTGATGGAACATCAATTCTGAGATTAGGTTACAAAAAGACCCTACCTAGCTTCCTCTTGGGCTCGAGTTCTCTTACTAACTGTTCGCTTTGAGGGAAGCTAGCTGCCACATGAAGAGAACATGTGACAAGGAACTGAGGGAGGACCACAGGCCAACAGCCTACAAGGAACTGAATCTTGCTAACAACCACGTAAATGAGCTTAGAAGTTGATCTTCCCCCAAGGCAAGCCTCCAGATGAGACTTACTGCCCTGACTCACAGCTTCACTGTAACCTCCTGAGAGAGCCTGAACCAGTCAAGCCACATAAAATCTGAAATAATATATGTTGTAGTTTTTAGCTGCCAAATTGAGAGTAATTTGTTACACAGTAATAAATAATATACATTTTTGAACGTGGAAGTAAAGTGCTACTGAACTAAAAAGTGGAAAAGGCTTTGGAAGAGGGAAATGGGCTTTAAGGAAAGTTTTAGTGGAAGTCTAGAAGTACCATGAACATACTGCAGAATCTTAGGCTTGATGAGTGAGTTGCCAGTGTGGGCTCAACAGAAAGTGAGAAAAATCTTATGGGATACTGAAGGAAAGGGCATCCCTGTAATGCAGTGGAACAAAGTTTTGTAACAATGTCATATGCAGTTATGTGAAAAGCAGAATATGTGTCTAACGGATTGGGTGATCTACCTAAGGAGAATCCTAAACAAAGTACTAAAGTTGTCACCTGGCTCTTTCTCCCCCGCCACCACCCGCCCCACCTGGTTCCCTCTTAATGCTTACAGTGAAACGAGAAGAAAAAAATTAAGGGAAGGACTATTAAATAAAAGGACTTTCAGGACCTGATGGTTTTGAAAATTCTGAGCCCCTCCAGATAGCAAACAATGCTAAAATTAAGAAATAGCTTGCAAGGAAGCACAAAACCTGGGCACTACCAGGAAAATGGGGTCTAGAGACAAAGCCAAGGGTATGACTGTAAAACATTTTCTAAGACTTCAGAAAAATCAAAGTTGGTTCCTTAGAGTACTATTCAATCATACATAAGGCCATTCAAAAAGATTAAAGTCTCCCAGATCCTCTCAACTTAACAGGATCTCTAAGCAGCACCTCTCAACTTAACAGGATCTCTAAGCAGCACGGGGCTTATGAAGAGGGTATCTGTGGGTGTGGCTTTTGTCTAGGGGACTGAATCTTATTGAGACTCACAGAAGGACCACAAAATCTTTGAGGGCATTATAACAGCAGAAACATTCACAGCTTGGACTGAAAGGGGCATACACAGTATAAAATTAAGAAACTACTGGACTCCAAAATAGGAAGCAGGCTGAGAAAACTACTAGCTGCAAACAACATTCTGGCTTTCATGAAAAAGGAAGACCCAGAAAGCAAAACCAAGAGGTCAAAGAGTGGAGTAAAGAGTAATGGGAGAATTACTCCCAAGCCTTTTCCCTGTATTTCGCCTGATCAAAGAAACTCAACAATTGCTGGATTTTGGACTAGCTATGCACCAGTGACTCCTCTGTGCCTCCTTCACTCTTCTCTTTGTACAGGAATGTGTTCAGTGTTATCTACTTACTGCCTCACCACTGTCTGCTGGGTGTATAGGGAGAAAACAGCTGTCTCTAGTTTCACAGGTCCAAAGACTGAGAGCAACTATACTCAAGGAACAGTACCTGGGGAGCTCCTCCAAACCTAGACCTAATTCAGATGACAAAATTCTGGAATTTGAGCTGCTGCTGTAATGGGATCAGACTTCTGAAGACCACTGGAGCAAATGAATGCATTTCGCACAGGAAGGACAGGAAGCATTGGGGGCCAGAAGATGGACTGCGAAAGGTCGCTTTTTAGAGGGCTCCCTATGAGTTCTGCTTCCTGGTATTCACAGCTTTGTATAATCCCTTCCTTGTGAGTGTGGGCTAGAATTAGTGACTAGAATGCAGTGCAGGTGATAGGTGGTCAATTTTGAGATTAGGTCACAAAAAGATTATGGCTTCTGGATAGGTGCATGCACTTTTACTTGCTCGCTCTGAGGGAGGCCAGTTGCAATGTTCTGAGTTGTCCTAAGGAGAGGCTCATGTTGCAAAAAACCATGGGAGCCCCCCAGCCAACTGCCAGCAAGGAACTAAGGCCCTCTGTCCAGCAACCCACAAGGAACTGAACCCTGCCAACAAGCATATAAAGGAACTTAGAAGTGAAGCCTCTCAGTTGAGCCTTCAGACGAGATGGGAGCCCCTGGCCAACACCTCATGGAAGACCTTGAGCCAGAGGACCCAGCTAAGCTGTATCCACATTCTCAACCCACAGAAGCTATGATATGTGTTTGTTATTTTAATCCACTAAGTTTTGGGTTAATTTATTATGATGCACTAGATAATCAACACACCATCTAACAAAATTAAACCACAACCTTTAGGATGCATCCTTTTACAAGACTCACTGTTCATTTTCTTCCCTGCCCAGGAATCTTTTTCCAGGCTTACAAAGTAAGCTGAGAATTCTCACCTAACTCACCAGGAGATAAAGGGTTAGTTGGGGCACATTCTATCAGAATAGTTTGCATACCCCTTAAAGATGCAGAGATGTTGACACACTCCTTGAAGTCAGTAAAGATTGGTTGGAACTTTGGAACTAAAGGAAAGTAAACCCAGAAAAATCTAGTAAAGAGCAAAAGATAATGATCTCTCGAAAAAACAAAAATTATGGAGGTTCCCAAAGACCTGAAGAGAGGGGATGAAAGGAGAACATGAAGAAAGGGGTCAAGGAACCAACCTTGTAGTTTGCATTTGCAAAGTCTCTCCAACTACAGGTGAGAAATAGGGGTCAGGAAGAGTCGAGACCTCACTGATTTTCTCCAAAGGTGGAGTCTGAGGTAAAACATCAGGACGACCGAAGTGGACGCCTGGAAAAAAGAAAAGGGAAGAAAATCAATAAATAAAAAAGAAAACAAAACGGGGTGGGGGAAATACAGAGGGAAAAAAGTGTAACTTGGCTTTTCCTGGATATGAATGGGGAGGAGAGGTTCTAGGCAGATAATCTAGGGCTCAGAGGGAGGGAGGGAGTCCCCAATCACATGGGAACCCCGGCCCTGGCGCTGACCTGGCTCCACTTCCGCCTTGGTTGTCACTTGTGCCTTGTGCTCCCCAGAGACCGATGTCTGGTAAGTAATGCAGGAGTTGCCGCTGGGGCCTGCTCGCCGAGAGAAAGATGAGCCAGACCGAAACTTTTTGGAAGGAGAGGGTTTCACTTCAAAAGGCAAAGAGAAAGCCTACTTAGCACCCACCCGAGAAACCATCACCGAGACACATACAAATTGCCAGCATCCCCAACACAGACCCAAAGGTGCTCTGCAAAGCGGGAAGAAGGACTAATGTCAACAAAGACAGGCTCTATGAACTAGAAAGGGTGTGCATCTCAGTTCACCTCACTCTGGAAAGCAGAGAACCTAGAGGAAAGCAGACACATACATATCTTGCCCCCACTACACACAACCTCCATGGCTTGCTTCCACCCGATGAGGTGTCTTCCATTCTGTCACTCCCTTGTTCTTTAACAATATCCTCCAGCTCAAGCTGATGAAGATGACCCTTTCACTCTGCGTGCTTGTAGCATTCACGCACACAGCACCATGGTACTTTACACTTGCTTATATGCCACTTTGAAAAGACTTTGAAGGAATTTTCCCATGTTTTTTAATACTGTCTGGCATGCCTAAGTCCTCTCTGCCACACTGAGGAACAACTGAGGCCTATAATGAGGAGACAGGAAGAAGGAGTTGGAAATCTGCCAATGGCAGCAGCACTGGAAGGCTGGAAAAGAAGAATACTGGCACTTTCCAACCAAGAAAGTTGAGGGAAGAGAGTAAGAATGACTGCTAAGTACAATCAGTAAATGCTTCTCCAACCCTTTGATCCTAGTCTGAGAATTCCTTGGCCCTGGGGATCTGAAGAGATAACAGAAGACTGGTAATATGCTTGCCTATCTCTGTCTAGAAGTCTGGCTTTATCTCAGCCTATGGCATGGATCCTGCTCCCACATTGCCACTCCCTAACCCCCACCCCGCCCCAATCCCACCGATTTTCCCAGAAATGCCCCTCACCTCAATGACACACGAAGGGAGAGCCAGGGGAAAAGCAGCAACTCGGAAACCACTGGGACAGACAGAATGACTGACATAAAGACGGGCAGCAGCTCTCATGGGATGTGGGTGGAGCAGAAGAGGCTTTGGCAGTTCCCTGACAGAGGTGTCTTGCCCACCCATCTCCTGGAGTAAGGGAGTCATTGGGGGGTCATCTGGTAGAAGCCACTTACGGGGTATCTTCTTGAACACTGTGTTGCACATGAAGCGCTGGAACCGTTCAGCATAGAAGCCTGGGCGATGCACTGATACGGTGTCCTACAGAGCAGAAGAGATGGCTGCAGAGTTAAAGAGGGGGAAGGCCCGGCAAGAGGATCGCTATTTAGTCCAAGGGCTATTTTCCTCTAGGCTGAAACCCTAACAGAAGGGCAGAACCCACAAATGAAGTAAGAAAGAAGAAATCGAGGGCGTCAATCACAACTGAAGGAGCCAGGAGGAGAGCCACTAGCAAACTGTTACTCACCCCATCGTGTACCAGGGCTTTCCAAGAGTGCTCCAACTTCTTAACAAACCTGCCAAGAAAAATGTGTATCGCACAGTCACCAAGTTTTTAAATGAATGACAGTTTTCTCTTTTATGAAGTTAAAAGAAGCTGAGAAAGCACTCCCTCTATTACACATGCTTTCCAAAGAACAGACACAGTAGTACTTGTTCAGGACAGCGATCAAAGCTGTTTCTAAGGAAGTTCATTACCTCCCCTATTGAAAAAGGGAACTTAGTATGTCCCTGGCAAGTCAGGGATAAGAACATTTGTCACAAAAGGAACAGTGAAGGGACAGATGAGCATGCCTGGAAGACATGAGTTAAAACCGGATGATAATACTGTGAAATAGTAAACCAAGGTCTGTCCAGTCTTCACTAGTAGTTGAAACCTGTTTAAAGGGACGCCTGGGTGGCTCAGTGGGTTAAAGCCTCTGCCTTCGGCTCAGGTCATGATCCCAGGGTCCTGGGATCGAGCCCCGCATCGGGCTCTCTGCTCAGCGGGGAGCCTGCTCCCTCCTCTCTCTCTCTGCCTGCCTCTCTGCTTACTTGTGATCTCTGTCTGTCAAATAAATAAATTAAAAAAATAATAATAAATAAAAACCTGTTTAAAGGGGTAACACTGGGACCTAGCATTTCCAAATTCTCCTTGTCACTTCACTGCCTCAGTTCCATAGGTTAATAGCACAGGACACAGTGATCCTCTGGTTTTTCCTCCAAGGAAAAGAGGAACATGTTTCCAGCAGTACCCCAATGTGGAGTATGATTCATCTCACAAGTTTTTCACAAAGAGCCAGACAGATGGTGTGTTCTACCCCGGTGCTTCTGAGGACTGACTCAGTTCTCCACAGAGGTATATGTTATGTTTTGGATGGTGGCAGGGTAACGAAGCCAGGGAGACAGGCAAAATCAAGGAAATAAACTACCATCTGAAACCCAAGGAGGTAAGCCACTAGAATCCAACCCACTGTGTTCCTGTTTCAGGAAGAATTTAGTGACAAACCCAGCTAAAGGAGAAATGTGAATGGTTATCTGCAAACACTCTGTCCCCTCATTTGGGATCCATATGCTCCTCACCTGTAAGACTGGAGAATGTCAATGATCCCAATATAAAGCAGCAGCCTTTCCCCTTTACTGTTGCGGGCAGGGATGCCACCCATACTGTTCCAGAAGACAAGAAGAAAACAGTAAGAAAACCCCTGGCCTGGCACATGATGGCTTCTCCTCACCTCGAGTCAGATCAGGATAGGGAACTGAGACCTAAACATAACTGCCCCATCTTTCATAAGCTGGGGAAGAGTGAAAACCTTCCTCCAACCCCAAGAGCCACTCTGGAGTATGAATTATAACCTCTTTCTCTCTAAGTCTCACTCGTCTGCTCTCCGACCCCAATTCTACCAAAGAGAATCTAAAGTCACCCCTACTCAGCAACACTGAAAACGCTCAGGTAACTCTGCACTTCCTCAGTACTTTGATATTTTAACTCACACTACTAGGACACTCTTCTTGAGGTTCAGTAAAGGATACGTTAAAAATAAAACCACTGGGATGCCTGGGTGGCTCAGTGGGTTAAGTCACTGCCTTCCATTCAGGTCATGATCCCAGAGTCCTGGGATAGAGCTCCTTGCTCGGCAGGGAGCCTGCTTCTCTCTCTGCCTCTCTCTGCCTCTGCCAGCCTCTCTTCTCTGCCTGCTTGTGTGCTCTCTCTCTCTCTCTCTCCCTGACAAATAAATAAATGAAATATTAAAACAAAACAAAACAAAATAAAACCACTTACAAGACATTTCTGATGCTTCAGTAAATATACTTCCTTGATAGATAGATCCATCATGGTGAGAAAGGCGCCTTCCATAAAGCGGCCTATAGTAAATTACTTCTGGTGAAGTTCTAATAGAATAGGCTGACGTGTGTCTAAGGCTCTGAGTATATTCTTCTTGAAAGGTGTTTTAACTTTAAATAGCTCTCCTTCCCAGATGTACTACAGATCCCCAACTTAAGACCTCTTCTTTTCCTTTTACATTCTTAAGTTCTACAGTTTTGTAAGTGTTAATGCTATCAGCTTAAATGCTGAGTCGGGGTTATTCTTATTCCAGGAGCTGCATCCTTTCTTCAAGAAAAAAATACCATGACTCTATGTTCTCCACCCTGTTGCCCCTAAGCCCACTCACTGGTCATCAGTCTCCATGGTGCCACCTCGCCGAGCCTCGCCCTGGATAGATTCCATAGCCGTGGAATAGAGAGCCTTTTGGGGGGCTGGTCTGCGAGTGTCAGCTGAGGATTGCACTTCACTGCCTAAGGGCTCTCTTTGTGCATGATCTATGTTATGGATTGACATCAAGAGGCTATAGTCCATTATCTTAAAGCTCTGCAGCACCTAAAGGAAGGGGAAAAAAAACACATTCTGAGCCTTGAGAAGTATGAAGATTTTTTTTAGGATCTCACAGCTTTCCTGATTCAATTATTCTTTTATTTATTTATTTTTAATCTTTTTTTCCCCCCAAATACTTTATTTATTTATTTGACAGAGATCACAGTAGACAGAGAGGCAGGCAGAGAAAGAGGAGGAAGCAGGTCCCCCCTGAGCAGAGAGCCCGATGTGGGGCTCGATCCCAGAACCCTGGTATCATGACCCGAGCCGAAGGCAGAGGCTTTAACCCACTGAGCCACTCAGGCGCCCCATCTTTTTTTTTTTTTTTTTAAACTTTTTAGAAAGATTTTATTTATTTGAGAAAGAGAGGGAGAGGAAGAGAGAGCATAAGACAGGGAGGGGTCAGAGGGAGGAGCAGACTCCCCACTGAGCAAGGAGTGAGATGTGGGACTAGATCTTGGGACTCCGGGTTCATGGCCTGAACCAAAGGCAGTCGCTTAACCAACTGAGCCACCCAGGTGCCCTCATTTTTTTTCTTTTTAAGATATTATTTTTTTTCAAGATTTCAGAGATACAGAGAGACAGAGTGAGAGAGAGGCACACAGGGAGGGGGAGGGAGAGGGGCAGAGCCAAAACCAAGAGCTGGATACTCAACTGACTGTGCCACCCAAGGGCCCCTAAAGATTTTATTTTCAAGTAATTTCAACACCCAACATGGGGCTCAAACTCAAAACCACAAGATCAAGAGGTGCGCGTTCCCCCAACTGAGCCAGCCAGGTGCCCCAAGATTCAATTATTCTTGACTTTCAGGGTTAACTATAGGCTTATCCTTTGCTCCTCCTACTCCCTGGGGAAGAACAGATTAACCTCCTCTAGTCACTCATTATTTCTATCCCCTCAGCTTTCTTCTATTTGAGTAAATATATATTAGGCCACTGCCTAGCCCACAACACCCTCTTTGCTTGTTCCTTCCTTGTATCTCTTTGTGAAAAGAGCCCTGTATTCAAGAGAATGTGGAATACATATTTGTGCTGTTAAGAATCCACAAGTAGGGGGCGCCTGGGTGGCTCAGTGGGTTAAGCCGCTGCCTTCGGCTCAGGTCATGATCTCAGGGTCCTGGGATCGAGTCCCGCATCGGGCTCTCTGCTCAGCAGGGAGCCTGCTTCCCTCTCTCTCTCTCTGCCTGCCTCTCCGACTACTTGTGGTTTCTCTCTGTCAAATAAATAAATAAAATCTTTAAAAAAAAAAAAAAAAGAATCCACAAGTAGGGACGCCTGGGTAGCTCAGTGGGTTAGAAGCCTCTACCTTCGGCTCAGGTCATGATCCCAGGGTCCTGGGATCGAGCCCCGCATCGGGCTCTCTGCTCAGCGGGGAGCCTGCTTCCCCTTCTCTGCCTGCCTTTCTGCCTACTTGTGATCTCTGTCAAATAAATAAATAAAATCTTTAAAAAAAAAAAAATCCACAAGGACAGTCTGGTCAAAGTACATTTCATGATGGAGTGAATCTGTTGCAGGACTTTATATGACCAGCTTTGAGTCAGGTCAGTATTTCCTGAAGCCCTACCACATGCAGGCATTGTGCCTGTTCACAGGGATACAAAGATACTCAAGAGTTTCTGTTCTCAGGGCACCTGGTGGCTCAGTGGGTTAAGCCTCTGCATTCAGCTCAGGTCATGATCCTGGGATTGAGCCCCACATCAGGCTCTCTGCTCAGCAGGGAACCTGCTTCCCCCCTCCACCTGCCTCTCTGCCTACTTGTGATCTCTCTGACAAATAAATAAAAATCTTTAAAAAAAAAAAAAAAGTAGTAGAAGAAAGAAAAAAATCCTCCTAACCTTAAGATGGAAGAGATAAAAGTTGGCTTACATCCAGAAAGAAAACAGCTGATAGAGGCTGAAGCCAGGGAAGGGAAAGGAAGCAAGACATGAAACAGAACCCTAAAGAAACAGTTCTGAAAAAGTGACCTGTAAGAAGCCATCACATTGGGCAGAAAGGAGATTAAAGATGGGTAAGCGTAGACATGTTTATAAACTGGAGATGGGGGCAGGACAAATGGATAGTATGTAATACAATAGAGGGGTAGTCTGCTTAGAAACAAGGCTGGGGGATAGCAGTCAGAAAATGGTTTGTAGGCTGCAATCATGTGACATCTGTGCTGAGAGGAACAGGAGGTGGAGTGGTGAACAATAGGCCAGATAGCATCAACCTGTAGAGATGCTGGTGGAATAGACACAGGTGTGTGATTTCCTTCAGCAGCACTCAGGTTCCAAGACATAAATCTGAATCTGGCAGGCAGGACCAAGATCTGAGGAATGATGGTACTGGTATGAAAATAAGGAGACTGTAGGATTATGAGGCCTAGGAGAGGTAAAGAAAATGAAGCCAGGTCGGGGAGGATAACAGAACACAAAAATGTAAAGGCTCAGCAATAACTTAATGCAAAAGTTATTTTAAATGAAGTCTGGGACATATGGAGCTAAGGAACTGAGTCCCATCTTGCACTGATTTGAACCTTAAGAACAATAAGCTGTTTTAGTGGCTGAGATTTCTGGTATTTGACAGGGAAGGAAATATAATAAACTCACCAAACAGTCACGCTGTAGGGTCTTACACAGAGCACTGTACATGTCAGCATCCAAAAAAAGACCATCTGGAATATCTTGTAAGAAGTCCAGGTCTTTAAAGGTGGGGAGAGGCTTCTCTCGCTCTTTTTGGGAAGCCCGCCGTTTGTAGGTTGAGCCCTTGAGGTCATATTTCATGTGCATCTTGACCGACCGTGGTAAGAGATTGTTCATCACCACAATTCGAATGTTCTTACCACCTGCCTGCACACAGTACAGTCCATAGAATTTAGGCAGCAAAGTGCGAGGATTCTGGTTGAGGTTCTGAGAGCACAAAAGTAAAAAGAAGCAGGAGAACAAGTCAGACGATTTTCAGTGAAACTCAAGGGTAAAAGTTGCCACTCTCTTTCCTTTGTCTGCTATATGGGATTCAGGTACAATCTATCTGTCCATAAGCCCACATCAAATTTGTTTACAATTTCCTAATTCAACTACCTCAGTGATTGGATCGCCACCAAGGATGAAAAGATTATGACTTAAGTCGAAGGCAGATGCTTAACTAATGGAGCCACAGACTGTCCAATACAGTAATCAGTCAGGATACTTAATATATGATGGGTATTCTTTTAGAGAGGCTTAAGAAAAGATCATGTTGAAAAAGTCTTAACTCTAAGCCCTTGGTATAGTATATTCTTGTGGCTGTGATGCAAAGCAAAACTAACTTCTCCAGAAGCTCTGAGAGCAGTCACTCAGAGTTAAGATGGAGTAGAAGTAACTTCATTCCCTAGTGTAGCAGGTGGATTAAGAACAGAAAACAAAATTATCACTGAATTTCAACTCTGGGTAGGATGGTCTAAGTCAAATAACACTTAAAATAAGACAGATGGGGTCCCCGAGTGGCTCAGTCATTTAAGTGCCTGCCTTCAGCTCAGGTCATGATCCCAGGGTCCTAGGATGGAGCCCTACGTGGGGCTCTTCAGGGAGTGTGCTTCTCCCTCTCCTTCTGCCACTGCTCCTACTTGTGTGCTCTTTCTCTCTCGTTATCTCCCTCAAATAAATAAAATCTTTTATAAATAAATAAATAAATAAATAAAAAAAATCTTAAAAAAAAAAAAAAAAAAAAAAGACATAAAAAACCCTTTAGCCCCAGAGAGGCAAAAGAGATGGGGCAAAAAGCCCCAAAACAAACTACATCTTTTAAGACAGAAATGCTGACTTTGTGTTGCCCTTATTAAGAGAGTCTCCAAGCCTTTTTTAAAGATTTTATTTACTTATTTGAGAGAGAGCACAAGCAGGGGGCAGGGAGAGGGAGAAGCAGGCTCCTCGCTGAGCAGAAAACCTTACACAGGGCTTGATCCCAGGACCTTTGGACCATGACCCGAGCATAAGGCAGATGCTTAACTGACTGAGCCACGCAGGTGTCCCAAGAGAGCCCCCCAGCCTTGTCTAGGAGTGGAATGGGCAGCAGAGGTGGCCAGTGCTCCTCTTCCCTCACCATGTAGTATCCTGGAAGCAGCTTCTGCAGAAACTCCGCTTCTTTATGCTGAACCGTTTTAATAATGAATTCATCATCGCTGGACACATAGAAGAGGGAACCACTAGCTCCAGAGTTGCAGAGTTCAATCAGCGGCTCACTGCAAAGAGAGTACTGGGGCCCAGGAAGAAGAAAGTAAGTTCAGAAATACCAGGGCCTGTCCGACCAGAAATTAAGTACAGATGCAATTCTGTTCTAAAGGTATATTAGAGCAAGACTGGAGAAAGGGTCTTCCTTTAGGAGGAGGCCTCTGATACTGGAGTCATAGAGTCCTGGGAACGAGGGCTTACCAAGTAATCATCAGGCCGGATACCAAATAACTCCCGAAAGTAACGGAAGGCAACAGGTGCATAGGTCTTGAACCGAAAGTCATTGTAGTGATGAGCAGGGGTCAAGTTGCTCCCTTCACTGTAGGGTTAAAAAAGAAAAAGCTGTAATTTACCAGTCCCTGTCACCCGGGAAGTCCACCCTGGGCAGACACTCAAAGTAACCCAGAAGCAGGCCAATATACCCCTTTTGATAGAAAGAGAGGGATTAGATGAGTCGTTACTTAGTGGGACAAAGCCACAACATGGGGATTAAGACATGGCACAGGGAGTCAGACTGCCCGTACCCAGTGCACTGAATTGCTTTTTAGGGCTCACACCACAGGCCGGAGGCTTATGGAAGCATTCAAAGGACACCATCTGCTCTCTAAAATCTCTATTCCTATTCCTTTATCACCCCAAGATCAAGTTAAGGACTGGACATTGGGCACATGCCTAAATTAGACCTGAACCCCCAAAACTGGCCTGAGGTTGATATGAAAAAGCCACACTTCCCAGGACATTCCCCTGAACATTAAACTTTGTACCTGGGGAAGAAGATACTCTCCACAACATAGAAGTCTTGCATGAGGACATCACGCTCTGGTTTGGTACTCAGGCTTCCCACAGTGTGAGTAATGCCTAACTGGATGGCACCTTTCAAGGCAGATGAGGTTGTCTGAGAAACAGAAGAGAAAATAGGGAAGTTTCTAGTATTAAATCTGATCAGAACAATAAAAACTCAGGAGAGAAGAGCCAGAAGAAGCACTCAAAAGCAAATAGCACTTCTGGTACTTCAGACTAAGCGGTGGCAGTCCAATTCCTCCATCCTCTTGCTTTACATGGCAGTTAAGCCTGCTAAAGGTTGCAAGGATATGAAAATACACAGTAGCAAAGGCAGGACTGAGTCAGCCTGAGCTAGGCAAGGTGTTCCTACTTCTCCAAATTTATAGCTGGAAGCCACAAGCCACATCAACATTTGGAAGATATGTTGTACTGAGAGAAAAATTTTAAATCTCACTTCAAAGATTCCTGTGTGCAGAATGTCTGGGGCTCTCCAAACATTTTATTCATGAAATATAGACTGTAACTAAAATACGGACTGATATTCCGATGGACTACCTGGCTACAGAAGCTTCAGTCCTTTAAGGCAGAGCCTGACTCATGTCCCAAGGATGACAGGCTGGCAAAAAAAAGTTCCTAATTGAAGAGAAAGCCTGAAAGACTCTAATTATTTCTGAAAGAAGTGTTTAGATTTAAAATGATCGCACTATAGTCAAAAGCAATGAATTCAAGAACCTCACTCTTACAATCCCATGGGAAAATATCAAATCATCTAGATCCAAACACTTACCACTGGCCAGAGACAGCTACTTAAGTTCATTAAAATAAAAACTGAAAATCTGCCTTTTCAGTCTTACCAGCCACATTCAAGTATGACTAGTGGCTACTACTGGAGGACACAGATTATAGCACATTTCAATCACCGTAGAAAGTTCTACTGGACAGTTTTGTTCTAAATGATTTCCCTTATCCCCGACTCTTACCAAGTATTAAATTACTTGTATTTCTACTTAGTCTTCATTAGGCACTAAAATGTTAACTAGAGTGGTACCTGCCTGGCTCAGTCAGTAAAAAGCATGTGACTCTTGGATCTCAGGGTCATGAGTTTGAGCCCCATGTTAGGGTCAGAAATTAATTTACTTTAAGTAGGCTCCATGCCCAATGTGGGGCTCAAATTCATGACCTTGAGATCAAGAACTGCATGCTCTACTGACTAAGCCAGCCAGGTGTCCTGTTAGAGATTACCCTCTGCCCCCCAAATTTTATACATATACACACACACATACACATACATATATATATATAACTAGATTTTGAATTAGCCTAGAAACTCATCTTTTTGTCTCAATGTTCAGCACATAAGTAGAGCTCAATAAGTAACTGCTGGATTGACAAGGGCCTCAAGCCCATTCCCAGAGCTGGTCAGGTACCTGACAATGCAATAAAGACAGAGAACACCCACAAGAAAAATTTACATGGGCCAGAACTCCAGGAACTCCAAGATATCTACATACACTGTATCAAACAAGGTATAAACACTCAAGGGAAAGGTTGAACACTGTCCTTGGGAAGCCTGAGCACCTCCCAAAGTGGTCCAGAACTGAAAGCAAACTCTAAAGTCCAAGTTGTATGATAGCTCTTGTGCAAAGGCTTAGGACATCAAGAAATGAGACAAAATGTGGAGAATAAAACCAACGGGACAGAACTATCCCTTCCTGGACTAAAATGAGTGTTCCACCCAGACACACCTTTTTATACGTCGTCTCTCCTGAGGAATCAACACCTCGGTGGCCTATTTTCTTGATGGGCATGCCAGAGGCATAAGGAACCTGGAAAAAGAAGAATCAAAATTAGCATATGATCCCCATTTAATAACACCATATAGCTACTGTGATACATTAAAACAAACTGAACACTCAACCCACCCATTCTACGTTACAAATATTTTGTAAAATCTTCACAAGACCCACACAGTTTTAGTATTGTTTCCAAATGAATTAACTGGCTAAAAGGACACAGAAAATTCCAAGGGACACATATTTCACTTTTGATCCTAGAGAAAAAAAAGGGGGGAGACATAAAAAAATGAGTGACATTAAGGAAAAGTAGAGACAAGAGAACTATGAAACAGCTGCTCCAGGAAAAAGAACAAACCTTAGTTCACAAAAGGCAGGTTAAACGTAGTTCCACAGACCTCCATCTTTTTTCACCAGCTTTCTTTCAGAAACCTCTACCCCTGTAACTTTCAACCTGACATGAAACTACCTGCTCAAAGTGCATTCACCAGTAAAAATGATCTAGCCACTCACAAATGCAAGTACTGCAAGCTTAGGAATTAAAAAGCTGAGGCAATAAGATAACTCCTCTGAGATAGGAGCCCTCAGTGCCTTGAAGAGACTCCTGGGAACAGGATATGGCTTTGTTTTCCACCCACAGGATAGACCCTAAAATAAGGAAGGAGTAATACCAGTACAGCAGAATTTAGAAGGCTATTTCCCACATCAAGATGAAACACAAAAGACGCAAAGGTATTCTTCGTGATGTTAGTACTCATTAAGTTAATAAGCCAGAGGCAAAAAAGCCAGTGTAAATAGGGTGTCATGATCTTAGGGCCTGATATTCAAGTCTACTCTTCTTTCTAAGGCCCTTACTATCAGAAAACCCTCAGTATATCATTTCAAAGATCTTGGAAGAGGTTCTAAGAGAAAAACCTAAAATCTCAGGCCAAAGGGGGTCTGCACTCTGAAATCCAGTCACAAAACCCAGGAGAGAGGGAAGAAATAAGAGGTTTGGGGAATACTGAATAGGAAGAAAGTTAAGTAAATGGAAGATATTCTGCACAGAAAAGAGAAACTCAGGAAATTAACAGCATCTGTATGGTTAAAAGAAGTTCTTCAAATTCACTGAAGCTATGCAACCAGGAAGCAGTAACAGCAAAACCAAAGAGTAGGCTTTAGTGACGAACTATGGGGGTTTTAATCCCAGACTTATTAATTGTGTGACCTTGGGCCAATTGTAGAACCTCTAATCCTCACTCTATTTATCTATAAAACATGGATAGCAATGGTACTTAGCTCACAGGAGTGTTTACCAGATTAAATAAGAATAAAGGATGCTTAGATAAATTATTTAACTCTTCGGTACACTACCTTTGATACATTAAAAAAAAAATGCTCAATCAATGCGAGCTATTATTACTATCTATAATAAACTACAACGAAAGTAGCTGTTTAATCTCTAGTTTACCAAAGAGATGTAAGAAGTTCTTCAAATTCACTGAAGCTATGCAACCAGGAAGCAGTAACAGCAAAACCAAAGAGTAGGCTTTAGTGATGAACTATGGGGGTTTTAATCCCAGACTTATTAATTGTGTGACCTTGGGCCAATTGTAGAACCTCTAATCCTCACTCTATTTATCTATAAAACATGGATAGCAATGGTACTTAGCTCACAGGAGTGTTTACCAGATTAAATAAGAATAAAGGATGCTTAGATAAATTATTTAACTCTTCGGTACACTACCTTTGATACATTAAAAAAAAATGCTCAATCAATGCGAGCTATTATTACTATCTATAATAAACTACAACGAAAGTAGCTGTTTAATCTCTAGTTTACCAAAGAGATGTAAAAATCCTATCTAGCTTCCAAGATTCAAGTAGGGAGAAAATAAAGATGTCATAAACAGGTATCCTTCTATTCCAGAATTAAAGTTTCAGAAATATGTATCAGTATCAAACTCACCTCAGACGGCACGGATCTCTTGATTCCTGATGCTGTCAAAAGAATAAACAAAACCACAATCAGAAGTGTACACACACACACACTAGGGCCCATAATTTCTATCAAGCACACTGAAACAATTGGGGTTTGAGTCCAACTAAACCTGACAATGAGCTCCTGCCTCTTGCTCTGTGATACTAAATCCTTTTGGATAGGGATTTTAAATATCCCTTCCTTTTCTTCCATACTCATAGAGCCCTTATGCATACTCCATTCTTGTTCTAGTCCCTTTTCTTAGTCAGTTCTCCAGGAAATATATCTGTTCTTGATACACTTAACATCACCAGGATAAAAGCGTCTCATCTGATACCATGGCTGAAAGAGAAAGGGCATAAGAGATACATAAGACTCACTGGAGAGTCTAGGGCTTAATTAATAATTCTTCCCGTAGAGCTAAAAGGGTAAGAACTTCTGGAGTATATCTGTGGTGCTTTACTCCTCTACTTATTATTTCAGAGAAAGGTAAAGAGTTGATCTATAAAGATAAGGCAGTTAAGGATAAGAAAACACAATGTTGAAATAATGATTCTGCATCCCTACCTCATTTTGATTTCTGCTGCAACTCAATAGGAATTTGTTAGCATTTACTTACTAAAGTGAGTTTTACTTACCAAATATCTTACACATCAGTGCAGATGTGTAAGATAATTGTGTAGTTCAATCTCGTAAGTATTATTACTTTTATCCATTTAAATTTAGGAAAGATTTTAAGAACATGTTTACAAAATGACTAAAAGAACCTATCTATAGAAAATCTACTCTGAAAGGTTAAATCAGTTTTTAAGGGTTTGTCATCCCCATAACCTTCATTGATGATCACACTGGAGACACATGAACACTCAGGAAGACAGACTGTTGTGTCGTTCCCCCTACCCCCCAAGCTACCCCCATTTATACTGGAAAATATTGCCCTTCATATACAAAGACTACTGATACAGACCTATAATCTAATTCTAACAAATTCAAAGGGAATAATGATTAGCCATATTAAAGAAAATTAAAAAGAGGAGCCTAATGGGATGGATCTGCAATAACACCTGAGCAGGACGATCCCAGGTTCCAGTGTATGTTTAAGGACTAATGAGGCAGCAACACATGGGATTAAGGGCAACAAGGTGAAGCTCTAATTATCATTGTTTAAGGCAAATAATCAAGGGCCCTGAGAATTTCAGAATATAGCTGGGCTCAGAGGAAAGGTTATGATAATAGCCTTAGTCGTACAGAGGCCACAGACCACATACTTCTGTTACCAGTAAGCAGAGCAGCAAAACTTCCTTCCCCATAGTGAGTCAGGGTGGCAAAAAATGGGGAACAGATGGTTTTCATTCTTCTTCCCGAAATAGGAGGCAATGGAAATGTCATCTAGCTGTTAGGAAGATCTGCTACATAAAATGACCCAGAAAACTGGAAAACCAGAAAAGCCCCATTACCTACACCCTTTATAGATGCTTCATCTTTAATCACATCAATTTCATCTGGGTAAAAGACAAAATAAATTAGTATTGGAACCCCAAGCTAAAGCTTCCAAGGAACAGTAAGGATAACTCTGACTTATGAATAAAACTGCTACTGACTTACTATAAAATTTAAGATGTCCATCAACAAAGAAGAAAAGGCCCAACCTTTTTTTTTTTAAGATTTATTTATTTGATAGAGAGAGAGAGCACAAGTAGGCAGAGAGGCAGGCAGAGGGAGAGGGGGGAAGCAGGCTTCGGGCTGAGCAGAGAGCCTGAAGCTGGGCTTGATCCCAGGACCCTGAGATGATGACTTCAGCTGAAGGCAGATACTTAACCGACTAAGCTACCCAGGCACCCCAAGGTCTAACCTTTTATATCTTATAAGCTTTTAGCCAGGAGTCAATATGCTGAGCTATTTAAAAATCAGAAGACTTGGGTTCAAATCCCTATTAGATCAGACAAATTGTTCTCTATGCTTAACTAAAACAATGAACCTGTATTAGAAACCTTATGGGGGTGCCTGGGTGGCTCAGTCACTAAGTGTCCTGGAATGGAGTCCTGAGTCGGGTTCCCTACTCATTAGGAAGTCTGCTTCTCCTTCTCCCTCCAACCTCTCCTCCTTGCTCGTGTGCTCTCTCTCAAATAAATAAGTAAATAAGTAAAATCTTTTAAAAAAAGAAAAGAAAAGATGGGGCACCTGGATGGCTCAGTGGGGTGCCTGGGTGGGCTCAGTGGCTTAAAGCCTCTGCCTTCAATTCAGGCCATGATCCCAGGGTCCTAGGATGGAGCCCGGGTTGGGAATCTCTGCTCAGCAGGGAGCCTGCTTTCTCCTCTCTCTGCCTGCTTCTCTGCCTACTTGTGATCTCTGTCAAATGGATA
The DNA here is from genome assembly GCF_022355385.1 of Mustela nigripes. Classification (NCBI taxonomy): domain Eukaryota; kingdom Metazoa; phylum Chordata; class Mammalia; order Carnivora; family Mustelidae; genus Mustela; species Mustela nigripes. Next base: position 106,276,580 of record NC_081570.1, on the reverse strand, counting down.
AATAAAATCTTTGAAAATAAAGAAATAAATAGGGGCGCCTGGGTGGCTCAGTGGGTTAAGCCTTTGTCTTCGGCTCAGGTCATGATCTCAGGGTCCTGGGATCGAGCCCTGCATCGGGCTCTCTGCTCAGCGGGGAGCCTGCTTCCCCCTCTCTCTCTACTGCCTCTCTTGCCTACTGGTGATCTCTGTCAAATAAGTAAATAAAATCTTAAAAAATAATAATAATAAGTAACAAATAAAAATAAATAAATAAAATTGAAAAAGAAAAGAAAAAAACTAAAAAAAAAAGAAGGCTTGGAGTGCCTGAGTGGCTCAGTCACTAAGTGTCTGCCTTCGGCTCAGGTCATGATCCCAGAGTTCTGGGATCCCAGAGTCCTTAGTCCTGAGCCACATTGGGCTCTCTGCTCAGCAGGGAGCCAATTCTCTCTCTGCCTGCTGCTCTGCCTGCTTGGGCTCCTCTCTCTCTCCTCTGTCAAATAAATAAAATCTTAAAAAATGGCTTTATGTAGCGGCTCCTGGATAGCTCAGTCAGTCGAGCATCAAACTCTTTATCTCAGTTCAAGTCTTGATCTCAAGGTTGTCAGTTCAAGCCCCACAGGGCATCATATAAAAAAAAAAAATCTTGTGGATGCCTGAGTAGCTCAGTCTATTAAGCATCTGCCTTCAGCTCTGGTCATGATCCCAGCATCCTGAGATGGAGGTCTGTTTCTCCCTCTCCCTCTGTTCCCCTCCACTTGTGCTCTCTCACTCTCTTTCTCTCAATAAACAAAATCTAAAAAAAACAAACAAAAAAACAAAAACTAAAACAAAAACAAAAAACCACTTATGTAAAGATTAGATGAGATAAGCTAAATCAAATGGACCATAAAGTCCTATACAAATGTATTCTTTCTGTGTGATTTCTAAAGCAAAAGCAAAATTGGGCTCACAGCAAGGTTTAATGCTCAATTACCTAGACTTTCAAGGAATTTTAATTAGCATCTCAAATTACTTGGCTCCTCCCAAACTCCTCCACCACACCCTCCTGCAACTGCACACATGCAAACTACAGAATCACTGATTCTCCACTTGATCTTAGCCAAAAGGAAAATCAGTGTATTTTCAGTTGAAAAGACAAACACTGATTCTAGACTCCTTAATCAGTGCTTGACCTAGCCCTTCCTTTTTTACCACTGAGGAAAAAGTCTGGAAGGATCTGGAAGAACCAAGAAGGGCCAACATCCCAACCTCTTTGACATTCTTATCAATGGAGGGTAAAAAAGGCAGTTAAATGATTTCAAAGCACAAGAGTTAGTAAGAAAGTCCTATACTTCCCTGAAAAGCTCTACCTTGCTACCTTTCCTAGTTTTATCCCACAACAGGTAGCTCTAGAGCTGCTATGGTCTTGCAAGTACCCAGAACCCGGGTGAGAGGACCTCACTCGGTGGAAGGGAAGCAGGGCAAGTGGCAGGAAGAACAGGCAGAGGGAGAAGCAGGTTTCCCACTGAGCAGGGAGCCCGACGTGGGACTCAATCCCAGGATCCTGGGATCATGACCTGAGCCAAAGGCAGACACTTAACGGAATGAGCCACCCATGTGTCCCATAAGCCTCCGACTCTTGATGTCTGCTCAGATCATGATCTCAGGGTTGTGACAGCCCTGCATAGGGCTCCCTGCTCAGCACAGAGTCTGCCTGAGATTTGGTCTCCCTCTGACCCTTCCCCTGCTCACAACTCTTCCTCTCTAAATAAAATCTTTAAAAAAATATAATAATCATCAGAACAAGTAACACAGGAGGAGGAGGAGAACAAAGACCTAAGACTTATTACTCTCTTCCTTGCCTGAAGGTTTTTTTTTTTTTTAAAGATTTTATTTATTTATTTGACAGAGAGATCACAAGTCAGCGGAGAGTCAGGCAGAGAGAGAGAGAGAGAAGCAGGCTCCCGCTGAGCAAAGAGCCCGATGCGGGGCTTGATCCCAGGGCACTGAGATCATGACCTGAGCCGAAGGCAGCGGCTTAATCCACTGAGCCACCCAGGTGCCCCCTTGCCTGAAGTTTTATTCCTGGGGCACAAATCAGACCTCTAACCTATCACAGAAGAATGGAAGGGAAGAGAAAAAATACCTATAGTTTTACCAATGTTGCTGTTAACACCCAGGTGGTCCAGAAACCCAATGAAGAACAGAGTGACATTTTAAGGAACAAGATACCATCTGCTAAGGCTGGACCACTTGGTCCAAGTCTCTGCTAATGAGAAACTCTCTACTGGAGAAGTCCATGAGACTGAAGAGTCAATAACATTGTACCTATTCACCTCATAATCAACCTTTCTCTCCTATTAGTACAGAAGGAGGAGGAAGAACAGAAGGCAGGAGAAGAAGTTGGGGTTGGGGGGAGAAGAGAGAAAGAAAAGACCAGAAGACCAACTCAGCATGGGCACACTGGGCTTGGTCATGCCAGCCAGCCAATGTTCAAGGGAAATGAGATTCCTCCCTATGCATAAGACCAGAATACTGTTGGGGCTGACTGGGTGGCTCAGTGGGTTAAGCCTCTGCCTTGGGCTCAGGTCATGACCCCCGGATCCTGGGACTGAGCCCAGGGTGGCTTGGGCTCTCTGTTCAGCGGGGAGCCTGCTTCTCCCTCTCTGTCTGCCCCTCCCCTCTCCCTAATGCCTCAAATAAATAATCTTTAAAAAAAGAAAGAAAGAAAAAGAAAAGACCAGAATATTGTTCAGCAGCAAGTTGGTTTTCTAGCATCTTTGCAAAAAAATTCTCTGATCAGGATATATTATAATCCATATCCATGATCCATATATATCATTCTCCTTTTGGGGTGGAAAAACAGAGTATAGGGCAGAGTTCAATGTTAAAATTTACTTTACCCAGTGAAAACTCTCAGGGACCTGCCTCCCCCATCTAAGCCAAAACTCCAAAGGATTATTAAAATGCCTACATGATCAGTCCACACCATGAAATGTAGCATGTGCTACAGAAGAGAAGAGAGCACACTACCCAAGGTCGGGGTGTGTATGGAGGCTGACAGCTTGGCTTCTCCTCATTGGCTCAATTTTAACACCTCAGTACCAGTTCAATGTTGAATTATTTCTGCTCCCCCTCCTCATTCAATTATTCAAAAACTACTGATCATCTGTTACATGTCAAGAAGCAATGCATATGCATTATGGACAGAGAGTTTTATGTTCCTGACCTAGAGGAGCTCACAAATTTTTTCTGCATTTCTTGCCATCACTCAGGCATCTCCACATTCTCCTAGTTCTCCTTAATACTGATTACAAACCTAAAATGAACAGATACCTTTTTAAAAAGGGTATTTCTCTACACTGACAAAATTTTTATTTGTACAACACCTTAAAAGCTTACAAATGGAGCTCATCAGACCCTTAAAACATTACTACAGGGTATGGGAACCAATTAAATGAAGTACTTAAGAGACATAGCCACCAAATATAACGTATGAAACTTGACTGCATGCTTATTAGAAAAACAGTAAAGTAGCGCTCACTTTGGCAGCACATATACTACAAATGGAAGGTTACAGAGATTAGCATGGCCCCTGCGCAAGCATGCCATGCAAATTCAAGAAGCATTCCATATAAACAAACAAATAGATTAAATAGATAAGAAAAATAGTAGTTTAAAAGATTTCTGAGACAAGATCCTCAAGAGAAGAAATTAAATAACCACTATTAATTCTGTAGATATGATGATGCTATTGTGTTATGTCGCAAGTCCCTACTCCCCTTTCCCCCTCAAAAAACAGTCCTTATCTGTAGAAATAACATTCTGAAGCCCTTATGCTGCAATCAGATGAAGACCAGGTTTGCTTTATAACATTCCACAGGGTGGAAGTTGGGAAACGAAGATGAAGAAATGCAACAAGTTTGGCAAAATGTTGCTGCTGAGTCTAGATGATGGGCACATGGAGGTTCCTTATACTGTTCCTTCTACTTTGTCTGAAAATTTTTATAATTAGAAGTTTAAGGAAAAAATACCATAGAAGAAAACAAGTCTAGATAATCAAGCTTCTTCACCTGAGCTAGCTTCTTTCTGAGAGGTTTTCTCTACTAAAAGGAAGCATCAAGATGAAGCTCTAACAGTGACTTTGTTTTTATACTGCACTAAGTTGGGACTCCTACTCATTAACAGGTCCTGGACCAAGAAGCATTCTAAACTACTAGTTAATGTTGCAGTACTAAAAGCAAAACAGACTGCATTAAAAAAAATTATTTTTGAGTGAATCAATAGATGTACAGAACCAATCATTGCAACACTGAACCCTAGTTCCTCTGCAGAAAGAAAATGTAAAATACCTAAAGAAGCAAAAACAACTGCAACAAAAGAAACCCCAGAGAAGCAAAGGTATACTAACTCTGGTAATTATTTTAATATTTTATTTATTTGAGAGAGAGAAACAAAGAGCATGAGCAGGGGAACGGGCAGAGGGACAAAAAGACTCCTTGCTGATCAGTTAGCCCGAGGGGCGGGCTTGATCCCAGGACCCTAAGATCATGACTTGAGCCAAAGTCAGATAGTTAACTGGCTAAGCCACCCAGTCATCCCTCTCACTTTGGAAATTTAAAAAAACTCTGGCCAAGCAAGCTCAGTCTGGCTGAGTTCCTGATGAAAGCTGATTTTTTTTTTTTTAAAGACTTTATTTATTTATTTGACAGACAGAGATCACAAGTAGGCACAGAGGCTGGCAGAGAGGAGGAAGCAGGCTCCCCGCAGAGCAGAGAGCCCGACGCGGGGCTCGATCCCAGGACCTGAGATCATGACCCAAGCCGAAGGCAGCGGCTTAACCCACTGAGCCACCCAGGCGCCCCGAAAGCTGATTTTTATTTTTATATATTTTTAAAAGATTTTATTTATTTTTTTTGACACAGAGAGAGAGATCACAAGTAGGCAGAGAGGCAGGCAGAGAGAGGGAAGTAGGTTCCCTGATGAGCAGAGAGCCCAATGAGGGTCTCCATCCCAGGGCCCTGAGACCATGACCAGAGCCGAAGGCAGAGGCTTAACCCACTGAGCCACCCAGATTCCCCTAAAGCTGATTTTTTTTTAAAAAGATGACTTGGGGCTTGATTCCAGGACCTGAGCTGAAATCAAGAGGCAGATGCTTAACTGACTGAGCCACCCCAGATACCCCATGAGAGGTGATTTTAAACAAAACAAGTTGAGGGACGCCTGGGTGGCTCAGTTGGTTAAGCAGCTGCCTTCGGCTCAGGTCATGATCCCAGGGTCCTGGGATCGAGTCCCACATCGGGCTCCTTGCTCGGCAGGGAGCCTGCTTCTCCCTCTGCCTTTGCCTGCCTCTCTGTCTGCCTGTGCTCACTCACTCTCTCTCCCTCTGTCTCTGACAAATAAAATCTTTAAAAAAAAAAAAAAAAAAACAAGTTGAAAACTTAACTCTTTCAGTCACAAATGATGCTATTTACCTATTACCAAGCTAACAAATCAATAACCATTTATATTATAAAAATATCATTCTGAAAGGCCCTGTAATATTTTTAGTCTAATCCTCTTTATAAAGAAAGGCACAAGCATAAGGGATGTGCTCAAAATCACAGACCAAAGATGATGACAGAGGCAGAATGGGAATTCACATTCCTAATCCCAACTCAATTCTTTCCTCTAAATCATCTATTTTCTGTTTTCTGGCCATCTAAAGTCTAGGTGGGCCAAGAAAGTACCAAGGGAACTAGAACGCTCTACAAACTAAATAAATCTCAGAATTGCTAATAGACAATAGGAACACATATTTTCTTTCCCTGGGTACCCTTTTCCCTTGGTACAAGGACATCTATTTTTCATTTTCACTGAAAGAGGATTAAGAGCAGAGTCCCTTCTTCAATTCCTCCCAATCTCTTTTTTTTCTTTTAAAGATTTACTTATTTGAGAGAGAGAGAGAGAGAAAGAGAGCAAGCAAGCATGGGGGGAAGGGACAGAGAGAGGAAGACAGAAAATCCAGGTAGACTTGGCACTGAGCAAGGAGCCTGACACAAGACTCGACCTCACAACCCTGCGATCATGACCTGAGTCCAATTTGTAACCAACTGCACCACCCAGGTACTCCTGTATCAGTCTTAAGTTAAAAATAATGACTACTCTGTTCCTCTGGCAATGGTCATCAAAGTTACTGGGGAAAACAGTAGGAAAACACCTTTCACTTCTTTTAGTGAGGTTATCCTTGTTCTGAACCAAATAATGCCTATATTCTAGAACAGCAGAAACTTCTTTCAAGTCTGATTCTTGAAAGAGCAGTTTCACAGTTTTATAGATGTTAAGGTCCTCACTTGTCTTTGTAATAAAACATCAACAACTTTAACAGAGGAAAAAAAGAGCTCTATTCATCTCAGGTTAAAGTTTTCTTTTTGGTGTATGTGGGACGGTGACTTGCTCTGATTAAAAGCATAAGGCTTGGGGTGCCTGGGTGGCTCAGTGGATTAAGCCGCTGCCTTCGGCTCAGGTCATGATCTCAGTGTCCTGGGATCAAGCCCCGAATCGGGCTCTCTGCTCAGCGGGGAACCTGCTTCCTCCTCTCTCTCTGTCTGTCAAATAAATAAATTTAAAAAAAAAAAAAAAAAAAAAAGCATAAGGCTTTTATGATTACTGAATTTTCAGTGAATAAAAAGAGGGCATATGATAGACAAACTCTTTTTGTTTTAGGGATCTTGTAATTGACTGCAAAATCAGTTACCAATCCTTGGCAATTAACTTTTCCTTTTCTTTTCTTTTTTTTTTTTTTTAAAGATTTATGTATTTATTTGACAGAGATCACAAGTAAGCAGAGAGGCAGGCAGAGAGAGAGGAAGGGAAGCAGGCTCCCCACTGAGCAGAGAGCCCAATGTGGGGCTCGATCCCAGGACCCTGGGATCATGACCTGAGCCGAAGGCAGCGGCGTAACCCACTGAGCCACCCAGGCGCCCCGGCAATTACCTTTTTCTTTTGGCACATTCACTTCTAAGATATTTGAAAATATCTAATGTAAAAGACTGAAAGTATCAGTAACTCCACATATTATGTACAGAAGAGCTCAAAATTCTGTTGTTTTCCAGGATAGCCAAGGTCAGAGAGGAAGTTTTTTTTTTGTTTGTTTTTGTTTTTTTAAAGACTTTATTTGTTTATTTGAGAGAAAGGAGGTGAGAGGGCGCCTGGGTGGCTCAGTGGGTTAAGCCGCTGCCTTCGGCTCAGGTCATGATCTCAGAGTCCTGGGATCGAGTCCCGCATCGGGCTCTCTGCTCAGCGGAGAGCCTGCTTCCCTCTCTCTCTCTCTGGCTGCCTCTCCGTCTACTTGTGATTTCTCTCTGTCAAATTAATAAATAAAATCTTTAA
>NC_081570.1:106241532-106269151 GCF_022355385.1 Mustela nigripes | reverse complement strand
GAGAGAGCATGAGCGAGAAGGTCAGAGGGAGAAGCAGACTCCCCGTGAAGCTGGGAGCCCGATGCGGGACTCGATCCCAGGACTCCAGGATCATGACCTGAGCCGAAAGCAGTTGTCAACCAACTGAGCCACCCAGGCGTCCCAAGGAAGTTGTTTTCTGTACTATTCTTTCCTTCACCAAGGAGTCCTGGTTCAGTCAGTACCCAATTAAGATCAAACAGTTAATCTGGTTTAAAATCAAGTTCGTTCACACACAGACTATCAGATTAGTCAGGGAAGCAGTAATAGCATAGTAGGCAGAAATGCAGACTCTGAAATCAGAACACCTAGGTTTGAGTACTAAATCACCACTTAACTAGGCAACACTGGCCAAGTTAGTTAACTCTCTAGGCCTTGGTTACCTCATCTATAAAATGTTCCTCACAGGATTGTTAAGAGAATTAAATAAGTCATGTACAGCACTTAAATGCTCTACATTTTTTATCATCACTGTGAATTATGAAACTTATTTATAGAACAGGAAGGGTCAGGGGAAATGAGAGATGCAGGAGAAAGGGAAAAGAAGAGTTGAAATTCATTTACTGAAACAAAAGGAAATGAAGTTATAGGAAAACTTTGAGGGAGACGAAAGGTAGTCAATTAATTCATATTATACTGTGGAACTGTGAGAAAAGAAACTTCTGTGTTAACAATAGCATCTTTTTTGGAGGGCAGATAGAAATGTGAGCTAATGTCAAATAATGCTTGCAAGACATCCACAGCCTTCTCAGAAGAAGGCCATGTACTACTACTACAAAAAGTCTGCAATTGTTATAGGGAAGAGGAGTTGGCTTCTAGTTACTGCAAGGAGCTCATGCTTCTTCAGCACAGATACATATCAGATCTACCTCTCTTACGGTTGACCCCACAGCACAGAAAGTTGAAACCTAAATGAGGAAAAACAGAAAGTTATCACTTACTTCTGGGGTTCTACTTGCTTACAGCAGAATAAGCATATTAAAAAAAAAAAACAACTCTGAAATATAAAATTATGAACAGGACCTAACCTGACCCCTAGCACCATACAATGAAATATAAAATGATTTTTTTTGTAGCTCTAGGTTAACATTCAAAAAACAAGTAAAGGAGAAGTTCAGGCAGAAAAATTCCAAGAGTAGTCACAAAATTTGTAACCCAAATCATTTCAACCATTTCACCCTGGAGTGATTTCATATTGGCAAAAATTTTTCAGGTACAAAACTCCTTTGCATACAGGCACATGCCCTTTCAAAAAATAATGTGTGTATCTTATTTGAGGGTTTTCCACTCTTGGAGGGTAATTTGGCAAAATCTAGCAAGAAGTCTTAAAAATATACAAGTACAATTTTACCCAGAAGTTGGAATTTATTCTAAAGAAACAATCAGTGGACAAAAATGTACATACAAAGTTACTTACTGCAGCACTGTATATAAAAACTATTATTGGATAGATACTGTAACTAGAAAAAATCTAAATGAACAAAGGGAGATTGGTGACATAAATCTAGTCATAAAATGGAACACATAAACATTTATTTTAATGTATATTTATGGATAGGACACAGAAAAATGTAAAAAAAAATTACATAGTACCATATTTTTGTAAAAACTTATCTACAAATTCACTTATATTATTTATACACATTGAAAAGGTCCAAAAAAACATATATCAAAATGTTTAAGTATAACTAACTACCTTGAATAGTGGAATTAGACTGAGTTAGTAATTTTAAATATCTATTTTTCCTTATCCATGTACATTTTATATAAAAATAATTACATCAATAATTTAGTAATTAAGGAAAAGAGATACACAGGGCTGACTTTATTGTGCTCTTTGCTGTATACTCCATTTTCCCCAGTAAACCACTACTCGACAGCCCCACATATATAGACCAAGATCACTCCTACCCCACACATTAACTCAAGCTCATTACAATCATATTAAGCTGCTGCAGAGAAACACTAGAAGAAAAAAATGTAAAAAGACAATGTCCAGAATGCTGCTGACAATCCTGAGCTACAAATACGCATGACTACTCTACACTCACTCTCTTTCTCTACCATGTATTATTCTGAGATGTTTGTATAACCTGAAACAAAACTTCATCAGCACATATAAGAGATCCTCCCTGAAGAGGTTTATCTTTCACGTCCTCCAGAATATCAATATTCTCCTATAAAACGGGGATACTAATTTCAGCTTATCTACTGGTTACCTAGCCCTGAAAAATATAAAAAATCTATCTGCTAAATTGTGAAAATAACCTGGGAAATCTTTAATGTTATGAAAATAATTTCAAAGCAGCTGAACCAGTCAAGGGCCAAAATGGCAACAACCCAATTGATCCTTGCTAAAATACAATGATGAATCATCACACCATGTCACAGAGTATTTTTCTGAGTAACTCTGTCCTAGTCTTAAGGAAGCACTCCATTTTGGTCCTTGGCCCCACCCTAAAGTGTGTTTCTGATTAAAAAGATACTGGAGGGGCTGGTTTCTTGAAAAAACACCACTGTGACTCTCCATACATTTGCTTGCTACTACTGAACTACAGGACATTAAGATTCACTACTGAGGTAATAAATAAAATCTTTAAAAAAAAAAAAAAAAGGGTGCCTGGGTGGCTCAGTGGGTTAAGCCGCTGCCTTCGGCTCAGGTCATGATCTCAGGGTCCTGGGATCGAGTCCCGCATCAGGCTCTCTGCTCAGCAGGGAGCCTGCTTCCCTCTCTCTCTCTCTCTGGCTGCCTCTTTGTCTACTTGTGATTTCTCTCTGTCAAATTAATAAATAAAATCTTTAAAAAAAAAAAGATTCACTACTGAGGGGAAGGAGGAAATGCAGAGGAAGGGAAAAATCATTAATATAATTCTGAGAAGTATAAAAAAGGCAAACTTCAGAGGGGTAAATGAGTTGGCTTTAAAAGAGATAACTGAAATAAAGATATTTCCAAACTGTAAAAACCTCTGATATAAGAGTTGTCCCCCCCCTCCCCATAGTGTGTGGAACAAAACAGAGTTGGCCTTAATACCAGAGCCTCTCCCTGCACTTTCAGAGCAGAAGCATTTCCGTCAGAGATGAAATGACATCATCCACCCAATGAGAAACTAAGAGGCAGTGTGTGTCTGACTTCAATGTTTGAAGTACACATATAATTTGGGGATGCTAGAGGCTGGCCGGATGTGCATTCCTCAGACAACTTGAGTTTGCCTGGGCAGGTTGTAAAGAAGCAATCCCAAAGACACAGCTCAAAACTACTGCATACAAATTTGTCCGTAATACCTACACAGAGCACAAAGCGATATAAGCAGACTTCTGGGAAACAAAATGCTAAATCTCAGGAGTTCTCTTGGTTGATCAGACTGAGAGTCAGAGGGTTTAAGAGAAAAAAACAAAAACAAAAAATAACCCCTAATCAAAGCAAAACCCCACACAAAACAAAACACAAACACAGCCCAGTTATCTGCTGCACTATTTGAAACAATCTCTTTGGTCCTTGTTACCTTGAGATACTGAAAACCATTTTAAGTATACCCCTGCAGGTAGGGGGCACAATATGTTCTTCAAATGAAAATACTTAGAAATGTGTGAAATATCAGTCCACCCCTTGAGAAGTACTCAAAAACTTAGTTTTAGAAACAAAAAAGGCCCAATACCCTCAATAAGGACTAAACTAGGCCGATTAAGATAACCAAGCCACAGCCCAGAGAAAAACTGAATTTTGTTTCCTAGCAAGTGTCAAGTTTTCCTAAGGATCTTCTAGGAAAAAGTCAGAAAGGCAAAGATGCTCCTAGAAGCAAAAGCTCAAAAACACAAAGCAGTCTGATCTACCAGTCCTGGGGTCACCTCAGATAACAGCCAACTGTTAAGCAGCAAGGAATGAGCCACAAGTTTACTAAGACTCAACCCCCCTTTATTTTTTTTTTAAACTAAGACTCATCTTGATAACATACAGCCTCAATGCAACACCTCTGCCACTAGTAACAAGCTCCCTGAACCTGTTTCCAAATTTAATTAAAATATCTCTGTATTTCCCTCTTGATAAATTTTTACTTCTGCAAGGCGAATTACTTTCTTTCTTTCTTTCTTTCTTTTTTTTTTTAAAAGATCTTATTTATTTGTCAGAGAGAGAGAGAGAGAACACAAACAGGGGGAGCAGCAGTTAGAGTGAGAGGCAAGCAGAGGGAGAAGCAGACGCCCTGCTAAGCAGGGAGCCCAATGAAGGACTCAATCCCAGAACTCTGAGATCATAACCTGAGCCAAAGGCAGATGCTCAACCAACTGAACCACCCAGGCGTCCCTACAAGGCAAATTTCATGGTTCTCAGGCCTCAAATATGTATCTCTTGGCCCTAAAACTTTGAAAATGGCGGTGTGGGAGAAGGTCTTCTTTAAAAGACCTCAGCCTCGGGGCGCTTGAGTGGCTCCATTGGTTAAGCCTCTGACCTTGGCTCAGGTCGTGATCCTGGGATAGAAGCCCCACATCTCCTGCTTCTCCTTCTTCATCTACCTGCTGCTCTACCTACTTGTACTCTTTCTCTTTTTCTCTCCCTCTCTGTCAAATAAATAAATAAAATCTTTTAAAAAATGGGGGAAAAAAAAAAGAGAGACCTGAGTCTCAGGACACCTGGGTGGCTCAGCTGGTTAAGTCTCTAACTTCACTCAGGTCATGATTCCAGGGTCCTGCGATCGAGTTCTGTATCGGGTCCCCTGCTCAGTGGAGAGCCTGCTTCTCCCTCTCTCTCTTTCCTGCTCCCCCTGCTTGTACTCTCTCTCACTGACAACTAAATAAATAATATCTTTTAAAAAATGAATAAATAAAAGACCTGAGTCTCTTGGATAAGCCATCCCATGGCCAAGAAATATTTGAGATTTCTTGGCAGATTGCCACCTCTTATTTCCAAATCTGGCACTATCTATCCTGAAAAAGCAAGGACTCTTGCTGGATTGGAATGTACACGTTTCAGCAGAGAAAGTCTAATTTTAATGTTATCATAATGAACATTAATTGCCCAACAATGCACTTCAAGATAATTACAAGGAAAATCAGAGATATGTTACTTTTCCATCATCTCTTTTATACACATTCTTATAAACGAAAATTTGAAGTTTACCAGGCTGTTTATGTACACTGTGCACAGGAAAGCTACTCTGCTCTAGCTAATTATGTATCCTAAAAAAAAAACCCTCTTCCCATTCTCTCCCTACAACTTCCTTTGATTACCTTCCCTTAGCCTACTTCCCATTAACATCACTGATCCTTTGGTATACTGCTTATTCTGGGTTACTTCCATATTACTTGGTTAAGTACATAAAGCAAATAATAAGATATATTGTACTCCCTACAAGGAACCTGCCCTCCTTGCTTTTTGCCAAAATCTTGCTCAGATTCATCAGGAAGAAATCTTTTCTGGAATCAGATGATTGCCAATTAATACGTATTGTCTACAGGGGTGCCTGATCTGGCTGGTTGTCAGAGCATGCAACTCTTGATCTTTTAAGTTAGTGACCCATGCTGTGTGCCGAGGTTACTTAAAAATAAAAGCTTTAAACTAAAATATCTATTGTCGACAGTCATTACAAACAAAGAGACTGGAATTTCATAGGAGGACAAAGAAAAATGACAGGACAAAGTTTAAAAAAATACAGAGGTTGAGCAAAAAAGGTTCACTTCAAATAGTAAATAATAGGGCGCCTGGGTGGCTCAGTGGTTAAGCCGCTGCCTTTGGCTCAGGTCATGATCTCAGGGTCCTGGGATCGAGTCCCGCATCGGGCTCTCTGCTCAGCAGGGAGCCTGCTTCCTCCTCTCTCTCTCTGCCTGCCTCTCTGCCTACTTGTGATTTCTCTCTGTCAAATAAATAAATAAAATCTTTAAAAAAAAAAAAAAAAAAAAAAAAAACAAATAGTAAATAATAAAAAGAACGATGGATGCTTATAGAAGATGTGAACAAAACCAACTAACACAAACTTAGAAACTAAACAGTGCTCTTTTGATAGGAAAGGGTGGAGAAGTGAAGTGCAATAGAGGAAATGGGCTAGGAAGGGGTTTCCTCTAGGAAGTACCATCATGCCAACACTCTCTCTGAGTAGTGGGCTGGGGTTTGGAACACAGAGAAAAAGAGATTCCCTGTACCAGGCTATCAGAAAATAGCATACTTCCTGAAGTATACTTTTATTCATGATCAAGAAATACACCCAGGGGGGCGCCTGGGTGGCTCAGTGGGTTAAGCCACTGCCTCCGGCTCAGGTCATGATCTCAGGGTCCTGGGATCGAGTCCCGCATCGGGCTCTCTGCTCAGCAGGGAGCCTGCTTCCTCCTCTCTCTCTCTGCCTCCCTCTCTGCCTACTTGTGATTCCTCTTTGAAAAAAAAAAAAAAAAAATCTTTAAAAAAAAAAAAAAAAAAAAAAAAAAAAAGAAATACACCCAGGAAAAAGAAGAAATTAACAACTTTGCTCTTGCTTTATATCTAGTCAGAACACCCAAAAATTCTTGGAAAGAAAATATACAGCTTAGAGAATAAAATAACCACCTTCCTTCTTTATCCCCACTTCTGTCTTTGGCCTGGTGTTCTCTCTTTTGTTCACTACACCGGCTGCAGTTTTCACTATATCATCAGAGAAAAACAGACTAATAAAATATGTAATAACTAGTAGTTGGCACCTGTTTGAGCCAAGTTATGAATCAGAAGACTTTTATATCAACCCAGAACTGCACACAGAAACTAACAAGCAAAACATATTATTTTGATATCCAAAGCTAACTTATCAGTGCATTACTACCAATTACTATCAGATACTGGATACTTAATAAATCTATATCATCATGCTTGACCAGGCTTGGGCAGCCATGGCAGAAATAAATGGTTAATCAGGGTGCCCGGGTGGCTCAGTCAGTTGAGCCTCTGGCTCTTGGTTTTGGCTCACGTCATGATCCTGGGGTCCTGGAATTCAGCCTAGCCCCAGGCTCTGAGTTCAGTACGGTCTGCGCAGATTCTGCTTGAGATTCTCTCCTCCCTCTGCTCCCACCCCCTGCTTGTGTGCACACTGCACTCTCTCGCTTTCTCTCAAATAAATAAAATATTTTTCAATAATTAAAAAAAGATAAATGGTTAATCAAAAACAAAGACATTCTGGAGTCAGTTTTCTGGCAAAAAATTAAAAAAGTGTCAAAACCCCCATGTAAAAAACAAACAGAAACCTCTCTCCCTACTTATAAAATGTCGTCCAAAATGGTACCTGGTGATATTTTAACTGCATGATATTCTGTTCTATTTTTACATTTCCAAATTTCAATTTCTCACTCTAGTAAAGTGACTTAAATTGTTATTACTTTTCACTAGTATGGAAGAAGGGAAGGGAAAAGATCAGCCTACTAATGTTTTACACCAGATACAAAGAATACAGACCAAAAAAACTATAAAACCCCTACCATTTGGTGTTATCAAATTGGAGCATAATTTACTGGTGAAGCTCTTCTAGAAAGAACAAAACCACCAGAATCAGGGACTGATGAGGCTGGCCCTATGATAAAGGTCCCAAATAAAAATGCTTCAGTCCTGGGGCACCTGGGTGGCTCAGTGGGTTAAGCCGCTGCCTTCGGCTCAGGTCATGATCTCAGGGTCATGGGATTGAGTCCGAGTCCCGCATCGGGCTCTCTGCTCAGCGGGGAGCCTGCTTCCCTTCCTCTCTCTCTGCCTGCCTCTCCATCTACTTGTGATTTCTCTCTGTCAAATAAATAAATAAAATCTTTAAAAAAAAAAAATGCTTCAGTCCTGTGTCCTCTGGGGTTGCCCACAGTAGTTAAGTAAAATACAGTCAGAAAGGAGCTGTAAAGTTACTTCCAAATCGTTTGTGCTCATGATAAAATCATATAGGTAAAGGGTGACAATTTCAGAAATGTTCTGGTCTGAAGTAAAAAGCAACTACTGGTTTATGATGTTCTAATGTTTCAGGTGCTTTTTTCCTTAGAAGGGGAATCACATGTGATTTTATCAAACAGCTCTTATTTCAGAAGAACTTTAGCATTCTAATTTTACTTTTTAACTCCTTCAAACTTCAAATCAAGTCTCCCAAACAAAGTCTTCACTCCCTCCCTGAGGTTTAAAAAAAAAAAAAACAAAAAAAAAGACTCAGTAGCTGATTTCAAGTGCGCGCTCTCTTTTTCTTAAGATTGTATTTTTGGGGTGCCTGGGTGGCTCAATCATTAAGTGTCTGACTACAGTCCAGGTCATGATCCCAGAGTCCTGGGATCAAGCCCCATCAGGCTCCCTGCTCGGTGGGAAGCCTGCTTCTCCCTCTCCCATCCCCCCCACTTGTTTTCTCTCTCTCACTGTCTCTGACAAATAAATAAAATTCAAAAAAAAAAAAAAAAAGATTTTATTTTTAAGTAATCTCGACACAGCAATGTGGGGTTTGAACTTACAACCCTAAGATTGAGTCACATGCTCTACCAACTGAGCCAACCAGGCACCCCTGAATTTCAAGATCTTGATAAACTAGGCCAGTTACAGATAGGGAAACAGACTCTTTGCACACTGGTATGACAGATGGTCATACTGTCATCAGCACCTCTTCAGGGCTAATTTTATTTTTAAGATGTCACTGTCCAAATAATGAGGATGGGGGAGAAAGCAAAAGAAGGAATAAATTTCCTTTACACACCTAACAGCTGAGACTGGATGGCAAACTGCATCAGTTTTTATTAACAAAGTATAAGAACAAACACATGATGAGGACTTCTGTAAGCTGATACTCATTTATAACTGCCTCCCCCCAAATCCAAACATGGTAATTACTCCAATGGGAAAAGATGTCAAACATCTCTTAGAACATATGGTTTGATCTACCATCTGTATTTCACTTGTCAGCAGTATAAAAGACCAGCTTACTGGTACCTTAATGGTAAAAACATCTAGACAGTAACAACTGTTCTAAATAATCTGTCCTTGGGGCGCCTGGGTGGCTCAGTGGTTAAGCTGCTGCCTTCAGTTCAGGTCATGATCTCAGGGTCCTGGGATCGAGCCCCGCATCGGGCTCTCTGCTCAGCAGGGAGCCTGCTTCCTCCTCTCTCTCTGCCTGCCTCTCTGCCTACTTGTGATTTCTCTCTGTCAAATAAATAAATAAAATCTTTAAAAATAAATAAATAAATAAATAAATAATCTGTCCTTACTAATTTGAAAGCCAAAAGATTTTGAGCCTCCAAAGGTTATGAGTGGTTTATCTAAAAGATCAATCTGTCCCTGAATAACTAACATTCTTATATTGAATCTATTTTCAACACTGCCAAAGAATCTTGTCTTTAGGATTTCAGAGTTTCACCAAATTTAAATGAATTAAGCTAAACACCTCAGTTCAGTAAGCTGGTTTTAGAATGGTTACACACACACACACACACACACCCCTCCCTTCCCTGAATTTCTACAAGGCCAGCCTTCCTTTAACAATATAGGAAACCATAAACCATCACTCATTCTTGTCAATGTCCTAATTCCCCTGGTACCATCCAGATACAGCAACACTCACCTCCAGTCACAAATACAACGCATAAAAAAAATATAAAAACAAATAAACCCCATTTTTAATAGCCTTTTTTGGATCAGAATCAAATATTCTATTCTCTTCAATCATATCCTTAAAATAAATTATTTTATTAAATTAAATTTACTAAGACCAAACTTAAGTGAAAGTGCAGACACACAAAGTCAACACTGTGTATTTGGACACAAAAATCCCATCAGGTTTTCAGAAATATTTAATTTTTCTTAACTTCTTAATACAACTGCTTCAATAACTGTCAAAGGAGCAAAGAGGGTAGCTGCAAAAAACAAAAGTAAAAATAGGAATCTAAAACTATTTTTAGATATTTTTTATACCTTGACTTCTCATATAGAACGCATCAGAGTCAAGGAGCTGTAAAGTCCACTGAAACCTATTAATTTTATTTTCTCAGGAAAACACAACAGGTCCAAAACATTTATGCAATCTGAATTATTAACTGCCAACCCTAGGATCTGGCAGAAAAACATAAAAAAATACCATACGGTGACATCTGAAAAAGATAGAAGAACTATCTGAAGCAGGAGCAGAGATGGAAGAAGAGAAAAATGTATCAGTAAGTAACAAAGAACTATTTCCTTTACTCCTAAATCTGTCCACAAGGCCAGTACTTCCATTAGATAGATACTGAATCAAATTTTGGGATATAAACACATGGCTTTTAAGGTTAACCTAGTTTCTAATAGAACACATAACTTGATAGTTAAGTTTAATGACTACACACAACCATTGTTCTTTCTGCACTGGGGGAAGGAGAAAAGGTTTTAAATGAAGAACTACTCTATAAAAAAAATCTGTCACTTTACTTCATTCTTCACACTTAGAATGCAACATGAGTTGATCTGGTCCTTTAATGCTTTTACAGGAAAGGCAAAAATCACCTCTCAAGAAACTAAAAATAGATGCACATAAATAAAACTGCAGCTTATGAAGAAGGTATCTGTGACGATATAGTGGTACCCAACCCAGCTGAAATACGAAAGGCAGAACCTTCTATATAGCCAATTCAAAAGACAAGGATGACATCCCAGGCCTATGGAAATTCATCTCAAGTACAGCATCCATCATCTGAAAAAGTCTCTCCTGCTCACAGTTTAGAAGCAACAGTCACTATGGAACACCAGACGTTTCTGATGGAAGCTCTGGAACAGTTTCTGACTCAATCTCCACCCCCTCCCCACACTTATACACATTTTTCCTCCTACACACAATCTGTTGCTTTTCTTGTGGCTCCTCGGCAGTCCCTCAATCTCCAATAGTTTCTAACTACTTTGAGCTATGTTCACTGGCTCCATTCTCCAAGTGCCAATTTCCTGATACAGCCTTAACATTCTTCCAGTCCATTTCCTATTATGCAATATTCTCCCACAGCACGTAGAACCACCTCCCCCAACCACACCATCCGTCCCAGGCCTAATTCCCAACATAACCTCTCTCACCCTGTAATGCATCATTCCACCTTCTCCATCTGTTTTTAGGGTTTTTTTTCCACTTTCCTTCAAAACGTTCCATTCCTTCCCAAAAGTGGGCAGTCTAGTAATGGGAATCACCGCAGTAGGGTGTTTGATATAACATATATGTGTGTACAAATGCGTGCGCGTGGCGGGGGGCGGGGGCACTAAGTGAGAAGGAATGACGTATGAAGGGGAGTCTCTAAGGAAAAAGAGGTCTCAAGTAACTCCCACCCCCAACAAAATCCACAATTCCCTAACTCCACAGCAAATCGAAAGCAAGCGTCACTTAACTCTTAAACATGTTTCAACTCCATGGCTTCTCTCCCACAGGTTGATCCAATTAACCTCATAATCAACTTGGGTTCCACCTGCCTTTCACACTCATTCCTCTACTTATGAAGCCTCCATTTATTTTAGTTTTGTCCGTTCCTTTCGATTTCCCTTCTGTTTCCCTCCCACCTCCACCCCCAATCTCCATCCCCTCCTAACCCTACTACTTCAAGTCCTCAATTCGGTCTCCTGAAGACAGTGTTTTTGACAGTCACCCTTTCCTCACCAAATCCATCCTTTCCTCAGACTCCCCGTGCCCGCTCAGAAAGCCCTCCTATTTGAAAGCCCGGCCTCTGTCCTCCTTACCGGCAGCTCCTCGGACATCCCCAGTTACAGGTGCCCTCCCAGGTCTAGCTCTCGTTCCCATCGCACCAGCAGTCCTCAGACCCCTGCCCACGCCCCACCCTGATTACCTGAAGAAGAGGCGCCGGAAGAGACCGCGGGATCCAAGGCTGAAACCCCGGCCGCCGACGGCCCAGAGGAGGACGACGCCATCTTGGCAGCCCCCTCCCCCTCAGCGGCCTCGCTCCCCTTCAATCGGGCTCTTCCTCTTCTCCAAATCGAATCTTCTCCACGTCTCTTCACAGGACCCGCGTTCTGCGGGCCGCCTCCCTGCCCCCTCCGGGGCCTCTCTCAGACTCGTCGGGCCAGGTAGTGAAACAGCTCAGGGCCGCACCATTTCGCTGGCATAGGGGAGAATTCCTGTCTCGCACCCCTCCGCAACTCCGACCGCTCTCCGCGGGAGCTTCTTAATCCCCTTTCACAAGAGAATACGCTCGCTCAGGCTGCTGAACCTAACCACACCTAAAGAAATAAAAGGGCATGAAAAGTCCCAACGGAACAAACCCTCCCACCCCTCCTCCCTAGCCACAGCCTGTTTATCGCCCAACCCCACCGCTCCACTCTGGGAGGCTAGGGAAATCCGGGAACTGCGCATGCGCTTAACCTCTCCAGCGTTTCAGCCCACTCGACTGGGCAGAAAAGGTGGCCCCTGAGAGCCAATAGGGGAGGCTGCTACTGGTCATATGACACGGGCTCCCCACGCCCTAACGAATCCACCCGTCGAAGACAAGCCCTTCCCGACTGTAGACCGTCCCTACGGTGGCTCAGTGGGTCAATTTATATTCCGCTCTGCGAAAGGACCCCGTTGAATTGCCGGAGCTCGGGATAAGTGAGCCTACTCTGCCGGCCCTCAATTTTAGAGCCCAGGGAAGAACTCCCTACAAAAGCACTCTTTGTCGAGACAAAGATACTAAGCACTCAAATATCACAAAACATCACATGCGACTAAGTATTCTTCCGGCTTTACTGCTTTGTTTACTGTAACGTGCTCGGCAGTCTTGTCTGCCTCTGAATGACATTCAAAACAGGTCTACACTTTGCCTCAAACGCAGCCCTGGGCACACTTACGGAATGCAGTAAGTATTTGATAAATGAATGAACGAAGACCTGTCAGAAAGGGCTATGGAAAGCAGTCAGACCATATCACAGTCTTCCCGCCATCCAAGCAAGCCCTTAGCTCTTTAACTGTTAATCTGTGCACCAAAGGGCATGGAGATACAATGAATTACCCACTCTAGTCTAGTGTGTGGACTAACACTACTCAGTTTTAACAAAGTACCCTAGAGATTGTGAACCTAGATAGGGATCTTAAGACCTCTCTCTCCTTGATCAGACTGTAAGCAAAGACTGTTTCACTCTTATATTTCCAGCTTCTCCCATCTGTGACTCTGCACATGGTAGAGGCTTAATAATTATTTGTGGAATTAATGAAGAGAAATGGGGGGGGGTCTCGCTTTTGTAGCGCCCAAGATGGTCTGGTTATCCTCTATCCGGGGGTCTTCCCGATTCTAGAAAGGGAACCTAGGACCAGAAAGCCCAGACTATCGCTGCCTTCTACCTCTGGCAAATCAAGATAAAAATAATTGTTTCCCTGCTGCCACCTGCTGGATTATTCATATTCCTTTAGATGCTGAAGGTAGACAAACTTCACATGATTGGATTGACATTTCATCCCATAGTAATGGAATTGTATGACACTTAAGTATTTTACAATTGCAGCCAACTAAACAGGTGGGGGCACACTGTCTAGCATAGGATTTCACTCAGATCGTCAATAAATATTTGTTGAATAAATTATCCTTGTTTTCATAAAGCATGGAGCTGCTACCATTTCCTGAGTTATTTTAGAAATCATCTGGTGTAGATATAAAGCTGTTTCTGCTTTTAGAATTGGAAAGAGACCAATAAAGTCCTGATTGACAAGGCAGTAGGTCAAACGGGGGGATGTTCTCCCTGGAATTTGATCAGCGAATTTGATTTCAGCCATCCTGAAAAGAGGAGATCCCTGTTTTGTAGCCTCTTACGGATCTTTATTTCTCTTTATGTACCAGAAAATGGCTACTATTACTCCTACTACCTAGTATTATGTCAGACTGTTTACTAGTTTGTCTCCCTCCTAAGATTGAACATTTCAGGGCAAAGATTACATCTTATCGATTTTTAGATCTCAAACCTCTAAAATACTGCCTGGCACAAAGTAAGTATATAATATGTGTCTCCTGAATATGTGAATGGCTGAATGCAAAATTCAAAAAGTAGGGCTAGGGGTGTCTCCCATCTTTTCTCCCATACTTTGTCTCTGTGGAGACAGAAAATTTGTTCTCCACTCCCACTCCAATCCCTGGGGTGTCCTCTGAGTCATAGAACCACTCTTCCCCAGTAACATTCCTGGCATAGCAGAACTGGGGTGACGTGGCAGGGTGTGGAAGCAGAGGCAAAGCAGGACATGTTGGCTTGGTGCCCCCAAGGAAATTGAGAAGGGAGTTCACCAATATATATTTTGCAAAAGCAGAGCAATCTGGCAATCTGAAAATAGGGTCCATATACAAACTTAACAGATATAATGTGCTTGTGTGCCACACACACACACACACATGTCTCATAACAGTTCCTAAAGTCGGAATGGAGGGGCTACAGGCAAGTAAGATCAACCTAGATGCAAAATAAGAGGATGGGTATCTTATTCATTCAATAGTCATTCATTAATTCATTCATTGAATTGACATTAATTAGCTCCAACTATATCCTAGGCACTATGAGAGTTCCTGGTATACACAGAGGAAGATAAAGTCCATGCCCTCAAAAGGTCACAGGCTAATAAAGCATACATATAAATTATTAGGATAAAATGTAATAGCTGGGGCGCCTGGGTGGCTCAGTGGGTTAAAGCCTCTGCTTTCGGCTCAGGTCATGATCCTAGGGTCCTGGGATCGAGCCCCGCATCGGGCTCTCTGCTCGGTGGGGAGCCTGCTTCCTCCTCTCTCTCTGCCTACTTGTGATCTCTCTCTGTCGAATAAATAAAATCTTTAAAAAAAAAAAAACCTTTAAAATGTAATAGCTGCCATCATAGAGTACATACAGTTGCTATGGTTTGACAACCACATTTTCAGTGTAAAAGATGGGGAAAGAAGTTGACAAAGGGTCTTGAAAATACCACAGACTGTATGAGATTAAAACTACTCTGGAGAATGGAGGAGGCATGATCTCCATGGTTATGGGCAGAATTATGGAATGCGGTAAATATTTGGTAAGTAAATGAATGAAGACCTGTCAGAAAGGGCCATGGAAAGCAGTCAGACCATATCACAGGGCCAGGAAACGAGGTGGGTGAGTGAGAAGACTTCCCCATCTTATAGAACCAGAATTTTGCCAGGTATACAAGATAGGGAAAGAATCCTCAGGAGAAGGAAAAGCACGCAGGCACGACAGAATTGGGAAGTGATGCTGGGATGGGATAGGGAAGGAGGTAAGGCTAGAAAGACAGGGAGAGGCCAAATTATTAAGGATTTTGAATGCCATGTTAGTAGTAGTTACCACCTTCTAACCATCTATGTGCTTACTAAATCCTGTGTGAAGCAGTTTACAAGGAGTATATCTCTTATCCTTTTCAACAACTTTATTTATATAATAATATTTGTTTCAGGAGTAAGGCCTGTGATTCATCAGTCTTACACAATACACAGTGCTCACAACACTTACCCTTCCCAATGTCCATCACCCTATACCTATCCCAGCCACCCTATCCCCTCACTCCTTTTTCTTTCTTTTTTTTTTTTTAAAGATTTATTTATTTGTTTATTTGACAGAGAGAAATCACAAGTAGTAGGAGAGGCAGGCAGAGAGAGAGAGAGGGAAGCAGGCTCCCTGATGAGCAGAGAGCCCGACGCGGGACTCGATCCCAGGACCCTGAGATCATGACCTGAGCCGAAGGCAGCGGCTTAACCCACTGAGCCACCCAGGCGCCCTACCCTCACTCCTTTTTCAACAACTTTAAAAAGTAGATATGTTTTTTTAAAGATTTTATTTATTTATTTGACAGAGAGACAGAGATCACAAAGAGGCAGAGCAGCCGTCAGAGAGAGAGAGAGAAGGGGAAGCAGGCTTCCTAGTGAGCAGGGAGCCCGATGCAGGGCTCGATCCCAGGACCCTGAGATCATGACGTAAGCCGAAGGCAGAGGCTTTTACCCACTGAGCCACCCAGGCGTCCCTAAAAAGTAGATATTATTAGTTCCATTTTATCATTTTTCTTAAGTAGGCTCCAGGCCCAAGTGGGGCTTGAACTCACAACCCCCGATATCAAGAGTCCCATGCTCTATCCACTGAGACAGCCGGATACCCCTAGTTGCACTTCTACAGATGAGAAAACCGAGATTCCGCCACTTGTCCAAAATCACTAACTTCTACTAGCCAGAATACTAACTTCTACTCAAATTCAAGTCTGGCTGGCTCTAAAGCTATGCTCTTAACCACACTACTATTCTGCCTCAAGGATTTGGGACTTTAATCTGAAGATGCCGGGCAGCCATTAAAGATCTTTGAGTAGAAGAGAGACAAAGTCTGGGTTTTTAAAAAACGTTCACTACTAGAAGCAGAATGGAAAACGGACTGGAGCAGAGGGGGGTCTGACCTCTTCTAAGTGAAAATTTGTTGACTCCCCAATTCTGGACTTAGGGTACTAAGGCTCCTGGTGACACCCAGTCATTCCACAGTTAAGTCGGCGAGAGCAAGGGCAGAGAGTTTGGGGTGATCTCCGCGTCGGCAGCCGGCGGGTCTGCAGAGTGAGGAGGGCTTGGAGGACGCAACTGGAAGCCTCTCGACGCTCTGCTACGTCTGCCTGTGGACCAGAGGCTTCCGCCGCCGCCTGCCATCCGCAGGTAGTGGTGTCGATCGCCGAGCTCCGATAGCCGCACTGGGTGTGGGGCCGCTGGTAGCGGCGCAGTCTCGGTAGGCAGGATGAGTTTGGCTGGGGGCCGGGCCCCCCGGAAGACTGCGGGGAACCGGCTTTCTGGGCTCCTGGAGGCAGAGGAGGAAGACGAATTCTACCAGACGACTTATGGGGGTTTCACGGAGGCAAGAGCCGGGCCCAGGAAGAGGGAGGGGAGGAAGCTAAAAGGAGTCCAGAACAGAAACCTCGGACAAAGAAGGGGGCGGGGAATGTAGAGGAGCCCTGGGAGCTGGTACTGGAGACCGGGTGGGAGAGTCGCCGGGGGATGAAATGGAGCCTTGGAGAGGGGAGTCCTGGATGGGTTTGGAGGGGTCAGGGATGGAGGGGCTCTCCGGAGGCACCCCCCGAATATGGAAGAAACCAATTGTGTACTTCTCTAGTTGCACGTTTCGCCGCACTTCCGACGTCTAACAACGTGCGCGAGCTCATCGTAGTCACGCGGTATATACTCGTTGGCCCACTGCCTAGCTAGCTGTCCACCTGAAGTACAGAAAGGAGTCTCTTCAAAAGATAGAGGGGCTTAGTCTGCTCTTTTTTCGGCTTTCAACTCTTAATGTAAATGCTCCTTAGTTAACTAACCCTTCCTTGACTGCTGCTTAATAGAATAGAGCTCAAATTGTAATTAGATTTGGTTTGCCTACTTGTTTATACTTTTTTTTTTAAGATTTTATTTTGTTTATTTGTTAGAAGGAGAGCGAGAAAGCAAGCACAGGCAGGCAGAGGCAGAGGGAGAAGCAGGCTCCCCGCTGAGCAAGGAACCCGATGTGGGACATCGATCCTAGGACGCTGGGATCATGACCTGAGCCGAAGGCAGCTGCCTAACCAACTGAGCCACCCAGGCGTCCCTGTTTATACTTTTCTATTAGGTTGTAAGCTCTGTAAGTTTAGAAATGGTCTGTTTTCTTCAACGGTATAGGTCCATTCTCTGGATTAGGTTGGTCCTGGTACTGATTGAATCTGTCCGTTTTTTTTTTTTGTTTTGTTTTTGTTTTTTAAGATTTTATATTTATTTGTCAGACAGAGAGAGTACAGGCAGGCAGAGTGGCAGGCAGAGGCAGAGGGAGAAGCAGGCTCCCCGCGGAGCAAGGACCACCGCCTGCCATGTGGGACTGGATTCCAGGACACTGGCATCATGACTTGAGCCGAAGGCAGCTGCTTAACCTACTGAGCCACCCAGGCATCCTGAATCTGTCCATTCTTAAAATATCTTTTGAGAAGCTAGGGCAAGCCAACCACTATTTTAAGTTCTGGGGGAAGCAGAGAGTATTGAAAACACCACTTTGTTTGTATTCCTGACCCCAGTGGGGCAACCAGTTGGATTAACAGTTGAAATACTGTGTGATAAAGAGTACGATAAGTATAGAGATGCTGTGGTAAAATGTGGGAGCCCAAGTTATTGGTCAGGATTGGCATCCCTGGGGAACATAGTGTTTAAACTCACTACAGTATGAAAAGTAAGCCTTGGCTGGGACCGGGGTAAGGAGAAAGGTTAACCCACCAAGGGTCTAGGGTGGAATGTGTAAAGGTATGGAGTCTCGGTCTGGTATATGCATGCCTACTTTCATTCTCCAAACCTTACAGTAGAATAAAGGTTGGTAAGGCCGGAGGGAGTAGGCAAAGGCCAGACCATGTTGGGCCTTGTGAAGCATGTTAGAGAGTTTACTCTCCATCCATTCATCAAAGTACCATGATCAAATATGTACTTTAGAAAGCTCACTCTTTAATGAGGAGAATGGCTTGAAGGAGGTAGTGGGAGTAGGGAAACATGGGCAGTAGGTTACAAGACAAATTAAGGAAATTGAATCCACAGGACTTGATGACTGGGAGTCATTACTTACACATCCCTGACCAACTATAGTTTAAAATAGAATGTTCTCATCCCTCCCCCAAAGGCCATTTTCCTATTCCTGTCATTTTATGAGTCGTTATTTAATATGTACCGTTCATGCTTCCAAAAGAGATTAAAGGAGACTTACCATACAAACAAAAAGTAGGAACAGTAAAAATAGAGACAGATCTGAAGTAATTGTACCAGGAGCCTCTGCTAAATTGGTAATAGCAATTGATATTAAATTTAGCTGTGAGCTTCCTGGCAGCCAAGCCCTGAATTTCCTTTTTCAATAAGAAAGAGGCATATATATTCTTTAAGAGAGAGAAACTTATTCAGCATTAAATCCCAGGAAGAATTGCATTCTTGTATAAGATATATAAAGTAACAGGGGTTCAGTAGGTAATGTAGAAACATTCTCTTATCTAGTCATGGCTATTAATGACCCTTGATAAAAGCCAAAGGAATGGTAGTAAATCCATAACTTAGTGAAAGCATTTTGATTGGACATTAAGCTACCGTGTGGTTGAACTACTCTCTGGTGAGATGACTTAATACTTAGAGCTAGGGGATTAATGTGTTCCCAGGCTGTCTTTCACAAACATCAGTTGGGAGGAAATGATGGTCATCTGTGCAAGATTGAACTCTGGCTAGCTTGGAGTGTCAACTGTCTGTGCTATTTGCCTGCTTTGGCAGCATGTGTACCAAGATCAGCTTGTTGGTCTACATCATTGATTGAAGGGAGAGCCACATGTTTGAGGTGCCACCCTGCCCAGTTGACTCCCCTGCCCCCAACTGTGTTTTTCCCTTTACTTTTCGATGTGACTGCCATTCTAGCCCTGACCTGTAGCCCCTCAATTCTAGGCTATACTCTATATGTTCTCTACTCCACTCAGCTGCATACCTCCAGAGCTTTCTTTTTTTTTTTTTTAAAAAAGATTTTATTTATTTATTTGACAGCGAGAGATCACAAGTAGGCAGAGAGGCAGGCAGAGAGAAAGGAAGGGAAGGAAGCAGGCTCCCTGCTGAGCAGAGAGCCCGATGCGGGACTCGATCCCAGGACCCTGAGATCATGACCTGAGCTGAAGGCAGCAGCTCAACCCACTGAGCCACCCAGGCGCCCCACCTCCAGAGCTTTCTGAAACACCCCTTGTATACAGTTTTTCTATTTCCCCAAGTCTTCTTTGGCTCCCCATTATATGGAATACTGGTACCCCATAATTTATCTGTTCCAACACACCTGAGGAATGAGACCTATTTCTCATAAATTTATGTCAGTAATGATTATCAGTAGTGGGACAAGTAAGGAGAGGGAGAGGATTGAGAATCACTTGCTTATAAATTATATAAGTCATTAATTTATTAGCCTGATATGTAAGTTTCTCTATTGACCGAATGCCGTCTTTTCAAGTCTTCTAGCATAGGGCAGTTAGTTAATGTTGGAAGAAGGCTGTGCTAGAATCAAAGGCAGTCAGCTAGGAAGATTTCTATACCAAGACAAACCTGCTTTACTTAGGTCTAAATATTCCATAAACAAAGTATACACATTCCTGCTTCTGCACCTTTTTTCTTGCTGTTCTATCTACCCATGATACCTCTGCCCTCTTGGCTGCCTGAACACTACCAGTATTTTATTTTATTTATTTATTTTTAAAGACTTTATTTATTTATTTGACAGAGAGATCACAAGTAGCAGAGAGGCAGGTAGAGGGGGAAGGGGAAGCAGGCTCCTTGCTGAGCAAGGAGACTGATGTGGGACTCATCCCAGGACCCTGGGATCATGACCTGAGTGGAAGGCAGTGACTTAACCGACTGAGCCACCCAGGCATCCCCCCCCCCCCCCCGTATTTTACACCCCAACCCACGTCATCTTTGTTCTTTTTTTTTTTTTATATTCTTTTTTTTTTTTTTTAAGATTTTATTTATTTGTCAGAGAGAGCGAGCGAGAGCGAGCACAGGCAGACAGAGTGGAAGGCAGAGTCAGACGGAGAAGCAGGCTCCCTGCGGAGCAAGGAGCCCGATGTGGGACTCGATCCCAGGACGCTGGGATCATGACCTGAGCCGAAGGCAGCTGCTTAACCAACTGAGCCACCCAGGCGTCCCCATCTTTGTTCTTTAGAGTCTAAAACAGGGCTCAGCAAACCCTGACCTGCTGGTCAAATGTGGCCCACTGTTCTGGCCCTTCACGGTAAAAGTTTGCCAATCCCTGCTCTAAAGGAATAAAGTGTAAAGTTTAGACCTTCCCAGACCACCAGTCTATGGGAAGTGTGCCTTCCTCTGAGCTCCTGTACTTTTAAAAAGATTTATTGGGGGGACGCCTGGGTGGCTCAGTTGGTTAAGCAGCTGCCTTGGGCTCAGGTCATGATCCCAGAGTCCTGGGATCGAGTCCCACATGGGGCTCCTTGCTCGGCAGGGAGTCTGCTTCTCCCTCTGCCTCTGCCCGCCACTCTGTCTGCCTGTGTTCGCTCTCTCTCCCTCTCTCTCTCTGATAAATAAATAAAATCTTTAAAAAAAAATAAAATAAAAATAAAAAGATTTATTGGGGCGCCTGGGTGGCTCAGTGGGTTAAGCCGCTGCCTTCGGCTCGGGTCATGATCTCAGGGTCCTGGGATCGAGTCCCGCGTTGGGCTCTGTGCTCGGCAGGGAGCCTGTTTCCTCCTCTCTCTCTCTCTCTGCCTGCCTCTCTGCCTACTTGTGATCTCTCTCTGTCAAATAAATAAATAAAATATTTTTTAAAAAATAATAAAAATTTAAAAAAAATAAAAAGATTTATTTATTTATTTATTTGATAGAGAGAAAGCGGGAGCAGGGGCAGAGGGAGAGGAGAGAGAATCCTCAAGCACACTCTCTGCTGAGCTGAGCACAGAGCCCAACATGTGGCTCAGTCTCGGGACCCTGAGATCATGACCTGGGCTGAAATCAGGAGTTGACCACTTAACTGACTGAGCTACCCAGGCATCCCTCCTGTAACATTTTAGTACTGTTTAGTACTGTTTGATACTTTATAGTTGCTTTGTATTCAAACTTCCTTTTACACTAAGTCCTGTCTTCTGCCAAACTGTGAGACCCCTGAAGGTAGAGATTAAACCACATCCTTTGTATCCCAGCATTTAACACAGTGTGCAACAAGTAAAGAGCAGTTGATTAATCTGGAAGGGGTGGTGCTGGTGCCAAAGGCCATCAGCTTGGAAGGCTTCTTGCCTGAAGAAATTGAAGGGCTGGGTTGGGAAGGAGAGCGGAGCAACTCTTAAATCAAGAAAGCAAAGAGAGTCTGTTCCTGGAGGGGCACTGATGACTCAGTGACAGTGAGAACCTCATCTCCCTATGTCCTCAGGAATCAGGTGATGATGAGTATCAAGGGGACCAGTCAGACACAGAGGATGAGGTGGACTCTGACTTTGACATTGATGAAGGGGATGAACCATCCAGTGATGGAGAAGCAGAAGAGCCAAGAAGGAAGCGCCGAGTAGTCACCAAAGCCTATAAGGTGCTGAGGGTATCCTGGTTTTCTTGTACTTCCATAATTTCATCATTTCTGTTGTGCCCTTCATGAGGTCCCAGTACTCTGCTCCCCCACCCCCAACAGTCCAATTTCCTGCAGTGCTAGTTTTCTCTTAAGATCCTCATCTTTCTCCTTGTCACTTTTATTCCCTGGTATCTGATTCCAATCTCTCCCCAGGAGCCTCTCAAGAGCTTGAGGCCTCGAAAGGTCAGCACTCCAGCTGGTAGCTCTCAGAAGGCCCGAGAAGAGAAGGCACTGCTGCCACTAGAACTACAGGATGATGGCTCTGACAGTGAGTGCAGATGTTTGAGTCAATTGACAAAATTGGAACATAATGATAAAGTATTGTATCAGTGTTAAGTTTACCAAAGCTGATAACTGTACTATGGCTATATAAGAAAAACTATTATTATTATTATTATTTTAGTAATGATTTTATTTATTTGTTTGAGAGGGCATGAGAGGGGAGAGGTCAGAGGGAGAAGCAGACTCCCCACTAAGCAGGGAGCCCAATGTATGACTCGATCCTGGGACTCCATGATCATGACCTGAGCAAAAGGCAGCTGCCCAACCAACTGAGCCACCCAGGCATCCTATTCTTTTTTTTTTTCTTTTTTTAAGATTTTATTTATTTATTTGAGAGAGAAAGAGCGCCCTTGGGGGGGTGGGGACAGAATGAGAAACAGGCTGCCTGCTGCTGAGCAGGGAGCCCGATGTGGGATCGTGACCTGAGCTGAAAGCAGCTGCTTAACGGACTGAGCCACCCAGGTACCTGGAAAACCCTTATTCTTGGGAAATATACACTAAAGTATTTAAGGTCAAGAGCTAAGATGTGTGCAGCTTAACCCTCAGATCATTTGGGAAAACATATGCAATGCAAATGGGGCAAAAGCTTCACAGGAGTTGATCTGGTAAGGGATACGTAGGTATTCTGTGGACTCTTCTTGCAACCTTTTTATAAGTTTGAAATGATTTCCAAACAAGTTTTAAAATTTTGAAAATAAATAAATAAAAGAGGTGGACATGAATTCAAAGATTTCTTCCTCTCTTACTTCTTTCCCAGGTCGGAAGTCTATGCGTCAGTCTACAGCTGAGCATACACGGCAGACATTCCTTCGGGTACAAGAGAGGCAGGGCCAGTCACGGCGGCGAAAGGGGCCCCACTGTGAACGGCCACTGACCCAGGAAGAGCTGCTCAGAGAGGCCAAGATCACAGAGGAGCTCAACTTACGTTCACTGGGTCAGTCTGTGGTCAGAGGGCTGAGGGGCCTGAGAAAAATGGAGACTGGAGGACCTGAGCAGCTGGGGAGATGGAGACTCTGAACGAGGGAATCAAAGGAAATGCAGAGTGAGGGATGAGGAACAAGAAACAAGGCAGTTAGCAGAGCTCTAAAGTACAAGTTACAGGGAAGAGGAAGTGTAAGAATTGCATAGAACCAAGTTCAAATCCTAGTTGTGCTGTTCGCTTGCTATAAGACTGCCAGCAAATTACTTAACCTACTTGTATCTTGCGGTTTTGGTTTACAAAGTGCCTACTTTAATGATAATCATGAAAATTAGAAATTTTCCAGAATTAATTCATGAGATGAACTATTTTATTAATTTGTTTATTTATTTGACAGAGGGATCACAAGTAGGCAGAGAGGCAGGCAGAGAGAGAGGAGGAAGCAGGCTCCCTGCCAAGCAGAGAGCCCGATTCGAGGCTTGATCCCAGGACCCTGGGATCATGACCTGAGCCGAAGACAGAGGCTTTAACCCACAGAGCCAACCAAGCACCCCAAGATGAACTATTTTAAAGAAAAAATTCTTTAAAATCTCTTCAGTTTATATGCTGAGTACACAGTTGTTTACAATAATAGACTGTACAAAACATACTTTTTTTTTTTTAAGAGAGTGAGAATTCTTGGGGAGGGTTACAGTGGGGTGGGCAAAGGAAAAGGGAGAGAGGATCTTAAAACTCTGAGATCAAGACCTGAACTGAACTCAGGGGGTTGGATGCTTAACTGACTTAGCCACCCAGGTGCTCCAGAACATACATTCCTTTATAGGGTGTTGAGAGTCTTAAATCATGAGAGTACGTGAGGGAATAGCAGATTGCACACATCCCATCAAATGCTTAGTGTGGGGCATACTTTCATTGGGTGAAATAACACAGAATCAGCTGTAGTATTTAATCTGTTCTTTTTCTTTCTCTATACCGCCCCCCACCCCAGTCTTTCTTTCTCTGAATTTTTCTCTACGTGAGCAAGAATGTATAGTTGAATGTTTGTTTGTTTGTTTGTTTTAAAGATTTTATTTATTTATTTTACAGAGAGAGATCACAAGTAGACAGAGAGGCAGGCAGAGAGAGAGAGGGAAGCAGGCTCCCTGCTGAGCAGAGAGCCCGATGCGGGACTCGATCCCAGGACCCTGAGATCATGACCTGAGCTGAAGGCAGTGGCTTAACCCACTGAGCCACCCAGGCACCCCTGGTTGAATGTTTATAGCCCAAATGTGGAGTGGAAGATTCTTTACACAGAATATCTGAGACCCAATCCATTCCACTTTTTATATTTCTCAAATTTAGATAACTCCAAAAGAACACAATGATTGAGAAAAGGTTTACTTCACTTCCAGTATCTTCAGGATATATTTTCATGACTGTTTCATTATACTGACTTTAAAATTGGATATTTAATCTTTATCTGTATAATGGTAATTCAGTGCTTTCAAGCAGTAGCTGTCCCTCAAAACAGAAATGATTTAGAGCCATCACAAACAGTGAGGTGACCTTGATGTCACTGTAATTAGAGTCCACATCCTTTGACCACATTGGTTGGTTTGGACCACTGTAAAGAGGGTAACTCCCAGGCTTCTTACATCAGTAACTGACATAGGAGACCTTGCAGAAGCTTGTTTGGCAGGGGAAAATGAGTTCATTTTTGAACATGTTGAATTTGAGGGGTCTAGAAACAGTCCATACAGTGCTTAGAGTTCAGTTCAGTGTACACAGCCGGGTTTGGGCAAAAGATCTGCGCTGGAAACAAATTTGAAAGTCTGTTGAGTAAAGATAGCACTGTTGATGTTGGAGTGGTCAGATCAGCCAGGGAGAAAGCATGAGGAAGAGAAGACAGGCAGAAGGGAATCCTGCAGACACTAGAATGTAATGGGCTCATCAAAGAGGAGCTTAGCAGTGGCCAGAGAGTTAGAGAACTCCAGGAGAATTGCCTTAAGAATGCCAAGCAAAGAGAATGTTTGAGAGTCTCTTCTGAATGCTGCAGAGATGTCACCCAAGAGGAGAATGGAGAAGTGTCCATTTGTTTTGGTGACAAAGAAGTCAGAGGTGACCTTAAAGAGCGCTTTTTGAGAACCACACCATTTTGAAGCAGGCTTAAAAAGTTTGGCTGTGAAGGGTGGAAGAAGGAATAAAAGCTATAGGGTCTAGGGTCAATGTAGAGTTTTCTTTGCTTGTTTTATTCAAAGATCGGAGGAACTCAGTCTTTGATGAGAAGCACCTGAGTATAATGACAAAGAAGAAAGAAAGGATAGTTAATAGTGCAGGTTTTCGGAGAAGGGGTAGCTAGAGCACAGGTGAAGGAATTAGCTTAAGAGGGAGGGAGGGAGGATGGCTTATAGTTGGAGGTTAGTAACCCATAACAGGACGTTGGAGTGGTTCTCATCTGATGTTTTTTAGGCACTATCACCTGTCAGGTGTTGGGCATAGGGTTGAAAGCTTGAGGGGAGAGTGAAGAGTGTTTGAAATTTTGAGATAGAATATTCTGTTGATGTTGGGGGAGTCTTAAATTTTGGGAACATGGGGCGCCTGGGTGGCTCAGTGGGTTGGGGCCTCTGCCTTCGGCTCGGGTCATGATCTCAGGGTCCTGGAATCGAGCCCTGCATCGGGCTCTCTGCTCTGCGGGGAGCCTGCTTCCTCCTCTCTCTGGCTGCCTCTCTGCTTACTTGTGATCTCTCTCTGTCAAATAAATAAATAAAATCTTTAAAAAAAAAAAATTGGGGGGAACATACGTTCATAGTCTGCCCTGTTGTGTAATACTTCTCCAGGAGCACTCAGCAATCCAGGTCTGGGTCATGGAGTTTTGATTGATAAGAGTGACTAAAATGATAGACTGAGGAACCTAACCTTGATTTACAAAGGAAATGAAGCCTGGAAGGGGCCACTAGGGAGAGAGAATATGGAGAGGTCTGTGTACGGGAGGAAGAACAGAGGTATCTAGAGAGGGGAGCAAAAGACCCAAAGGGTAGGATGTTGGGGCCAGAGCCTGGGATGAGTGATTGCAGTATTTCAGAGCTGGGGCAGTTGCAGGCAGTAACGAAGTATGGGCTGTAGCTGGAGCGGAATGGAATAACTCAAGTGTCCTAGACAGGAAGATTGTTGAGAGATGAGATTGGTAAAGAAACTGTGGCGATGGGAGGTTGAAGGGATTACCCATGTGTGCATGTTTGAGGTCACCGGCGTGACGTAGGATGACAGGAGTTGGTGGAGAGGAAGAGTGGAAAGGATTGCTGAAGTCTTCGGTGAGGGAGGGAGGGAGCATGACAGGAAGGAGAGGTGATCTAACCCAGTGGCATCTGTGTCAGCGGGGAGGTGGGTCTGCAGATGGGTAGAGGAGCTGTGGTGTAAAGTGCAAAGTGCGCTCAGCAGGACACAGGCACGCCCTGCTTGGGATGTGGCAGGATGAGCAGCCTCTGCCAGAGGGTTGCAGGGAGAGCAGGGCCTGACAGGGTGATGGGCTTCTGGGAAATCAAGTTGCCGAGGGCATGCTGAGGGAGCAACTAGAGGACATAGATGCATTGGTTGATTATGGAGGATTTCTGGAAGGCACAGGGAAGTGTTCGAAAGGAGAAGGGTTTGAAGGTTGGCTGAAGGGAAAGAAAGCAATATTACCTATCCGAATTCCAAGTTCAAAAGAGGCTAACTCATTGGTGGGGTTCCCAGAGCACACTTTTCTGACCCGACTTTATCTTGAGGATTGTACCCACATTTAAGAAACAGAAATTTGGAGTTCATTCAGTGGAAAGGGACAGGAATATTTCTGACCACAGAGCATTAACAAATACTTGTTGAGTGCCTGTAATGTGCGGAACACTGCCCAGCCCCGGGAATATGTAGGTAGTAATGAGTCACAGTCATTGTCCTTGAGGAAGAGACGTGTATTGGAACCACAAACTGCTGTAGTGCAGTGTCACTAGTCCGCCAGGGGACTGTGGTGAATTACAAGAGTGCTCGGAAGGAGAGGCAGCTATTTGCTCAGCTCGTTGTTGCCACATGACAATGCAAGTGCAGGGTTGCCAGATTTTCTTGTTATTTTAAGAGGAACCAGAAATCTCTATGTTCATGTACTTTTTAAAGATTTTATTTATTTATTTATTTGACAGAGAGAGAGACACAGCAAGAGAGGTAATACAAGTAGTGGGAGTTGGAGAGGGAGAAGCAGGCTTCCCATTAACGGGGAGCCCCATGCTGGGCTTGATCCCAGGTCTCCAGGATCATGACCTAAGCCAAAGGCAGATGCTAAATGACTGAGCCACCCAGGTGCCCTGAAATCTCTGTTTAAGGGGCGCCTGGGTGGCTCAGTGGGTTAAAGCCTCTGCCTTTGGCTCAGATCATGATCCCAGGGTCCTGGGATTGAGCCCCACATCGGGCTC
>NC_081570.1:106225818-106241432 GCF_022355385.1 Mustela nigripes | reverse complement strand
TGTGCTTGCTCTCGCTTCTCTCTCTATGACAAATAAAAAAAAAAAATTAAAAAAAAAAAAAAAAAAAAAAAAATGTAATTTCCTTAGGGTGTCTACGTGGCTCAGTCAGTTAAATATCCAGCTCTTGATTTCAGCTGAGGTCATGATCTCAGGGTCCTGGGATTGGGCTCTACATCAGGCTGTAGCAGCAGGGAATCTGCTTGAGGATTCTCTCCCTCTCCCCATCCCACCATGTGCTCACACACTCTATCCCCTCCCCCGAATAAATCTTAAAAAAATAAAATAATACGATACAAAACAGATCACACAAAACACTTAAGTGGGCTGCCCAGCTTATAACCTCTGAGAGTGTATCTCAAAACCATTTTTACGAGGAATGGCTTGGTGAAATGGGCATTGTGATCAGCCTGGAGAGACATGGACAATAACTTCAACTGTGTAAAGGACTGTCATATGGAAGACAGACCAGACCTGCATTCTTTATAGCCCCAAAAGATAAAACTGTCATCAGGCATCATATTTCAGCTTAAAATAGGAAGGAGCTCTGTAATGACCAAAGATGCCTGAAGACACAGCGAGATGCTCTTGCTGGGAGCAAGTGGACAGGGCAGCTGTGGAGGGATACAGAAGGAAACAGCAGGCTCCTTATCCAAGGGTCTCTTCTAGTTCTAAAGTCCCCCTCTTCTGAGTTCATGAGAAACCAAGTGGACAGGAGAAATGGGCAGAGAGGATATTGGGGGCAAGCAGAAAACGTCAGAAGTAGAGGTGCGAGGGGGCCTCAGGATTTGTGTGAATGGCTTAGGCAGAGACTGGACAGCCAGGAAGGTCGTCAAGACTGTGGGACAGAAGTGACTTTGGGCACAGGGGGAACTCACCTTCCCCTTATTCTTTCCTTTGACCCTGAAGAGACATACGAGAGGCTCGAGGCTGACAAAAAGAAGCAGGTGCACAAGAAGCGGAAGTGCCCAGGGCCCATAATCACCTATCATTCGGTGACGGTGCCGCTTGTTGGGGAGCCAGGCCCTAAAGAGGAGAATGTGGATGTGGAAGGGTGAGTGTGTCACAAGGAAGAAGGGGAGAGAGCCTTCTCCTGCCCTCCTTAGCTCTCCTCACGCAGCTCTCTCCAACACACGGATGTCCTTCAGAGCCCTTTTCCCTCAGCTCCGTGTTTCTTTTAGCTTCTCCTCATTCTCTCCAGTTTTTCATTCAACCCAGCTTGCTTTTCCCCATCTGTCACTTTGATTCTCTCAGAACGTTCTCATCACTCTGCCTCCTTCATCTCTTTCCTTGCCTGTCTGATCTCTCTTTATCTGTTGTTTTTTCTCCTCAGAAGTTTTTGTGTTTCTGTCTCTCCCCTTAGACTGGATCCGACTCCCACAGCCTCTGCGCTGACTCCCCGTGCAGGCACTGGACCCATCGTCCCTCCAGCTCGCTGCTCCCGTACCTTCATCACTTTTAGCGATGATGCAACATTTGAGGAATGGTTTCCCCAAGGGCGGCCCCCAAAGGTCCCTGTTCGGGAGGTCTGCCCTGTCACCCATCGGCCAGCCCTGTACCGGGACCCTGTCACAGACATCCCCTATGCCACTGCTCGAGCCTTCAAGATCATCCGTGAGGCCTACAAGAAGTACATCACTGCCCACGGACTGCCGCCCACTGCCTCAGCGCTGGGGCCTGGCCCACCCCCTCCTGAGCCCCTCTCTGGTTCTGGGCCCCGAGCCTTGCGCCAGAAAATTGTCATCAAATAAGATGCTTAGTCCTTGGAAACCCCTCTCCTGCCCTGACTTGGGGCTCTTCATGTTTCCCCTTGTCTCCCTACTTCTTCCCTTTGTCAGCTCTGAACTTTGCCCAGCCCTTTTCTATATTTCTTTCCCCCCGGTTCCTGCTGGTTTTGTGTTTTTTAATCTAATAAAAAAGAAGCATCCCCTTCGTCTGGTGTCTGATCTAGAGTTGGGAGCAAGAAGTCTTTGTGAATGTCTGAGTATATAAGGGTCTTCATTTTATTTAATAGAGTTGATCGTGAGCTTCCTTTTTAAAATTCTAAGTATTCATTCCTGCAGCTGGATTATAAACACCTTTATTTATTTATTTTTTTAAATATTTTATTTATTTATTTGACAGAGAGATCACAAGGAGGCAGAGAGGCAGGCAGAGAGAGAAAGAGGAGGAAGCAGGCTCCTGGCTGAGCAGAGAGCCCGATGTGGGGCTCGATCCCAGGACCCTGAGACCATGACCTGAGCTGAAGGCAGAGGCTTTAACCCACTGAGCCACCCAGGTGCCCCTATAAACACCTTTAAATTAGACATCCAAACAAAAAAATTTTTTTTTATTTTATTTATTTGACACAGAGAGAGAGATCACAAGTAGGCAGAGAGGCAGGCAGAGAGAGAGAAGGGAGGAAGCAGGCTCCCTGCAGAGCAGAGAGCCTGACGTGGGGCTCGATCCCAGAACCCTGAGATCATGACCTGAGCTGAAGGCAGAGGCTTTAACCCACTGAGCCACCCAGGCGCTCCCCAAACAAAATTCTTATACTTACCTTTATATCACCTTGTAGTCACTGCTTGGAATATAGCAAGGCACCAAATAAGTAGGAACTGGGTGATTCTCCTAGAACAGTTGCTCAGACTGAGGCTGCTACGCACAAGGGGAAGGAAGTGCCATGGCTGTTGGTGGCCACTAGAGGCTCTCAGGGCCGGGCAGGGTATGGGGGCTGTGTATATGTGATCTCCCACCACCCCCCACCTGGCCAGAGCTAAAATAATAAAATGCTGAGCTCACTGTTCCCCCACCCTCTTCCCCAGCACTGGGCTCCTCCCACTGCTGGGACAGTGCTCCGGTAGCACCGACAGACCAACTGACAGAAGGGGAGGTGAGAAGGGAGGTGGCCACCAGGACTGGTAGGTGGGGAAGGCAGGGGGCTTATGGATCAGAGCCTGGCGGGAGATGGGAGGAGAGGGGTGTCTCCTATTGGGAATGATACGGAGTGTGTCTCTGTCTCTCAGCATATGTTTCTGCCACCGTCCGTCCTATCTCTTAACAGTAGTTTACATTGTCGGTGCAAGTATCTCACACACTTTCTGGGTCTTTCATATTTGTCATGGTGTGTATGTGTAGCTTGTGTGTATTTTCCCTAATGTAAAAGACTGTGAGTTTAATCTTCCTACTGTTTTCAGAGAAACTTTATCGCATTTAGAAGGCATTTCCCAACCATTGGTCCGGTGTCACCTTCCCGTCCAAAGCCAGGGACAAATTGTAGGGACTCGGTCCCTTCTGAGACCGTACCACCCTTCCCCCAACCTGGAAGTCCCCCAGCTCTTCTGAGCCCTTGCTTTCCCTTGGGATTTAGAGTTTTAGCAAACATAGAAAGTGAAATTGTGATTCCCCCACAATAAAAGAGGAAATGAGGGTAGAGGAAGAGAACTGTCTCTTTTACTCCCAACCACCCCCCCACCTTGCTTTCTTAAACCAGTTTAGGGAAAAGGCTGGATTATGAGGAAGAGAGGAGGAATTTCCCTGAAGTTCTCTGTATGCCCCCCCTTCCTCTCAATGGGAACTGGGCATGGGGCCAGCTGTGTTGGCAGGGGCCTTGACAGCTGTGCTTGGGCAAGAGGCACCAACGGGCAAGGTTATAGGGGAGGGTGCTGCCAGGATTTCTCTGTCATACAATGGGCAGATAAATCCAGCTTGGATGCCTGCGATCCCCATCCAGAGTGGCTGAAGCTGGGGAAGCAGGAAGAAGCAAGCTCTGGTTCTAACTACACAACATAACCTCTCCCCATCTTCCCATGCCTGACTATGTGATTTCTAACCTCCAAGGCAGCTAGTTCATTGTTCTACCCTCGGCTGGTTTATGTCCTGCTACGTCTGTGTACATCTTTCCATTATCCAATCACTTTCCCCATGTCCCCCAGGCTCCGTGAGTGCCACACAGTGGGGAGGGGGTGGGGGCCATCATGTCATCGTATCAGAAGGAACTGGAGAAATACAGAGACATAGATGAAGATGAGATCCTAAGGACCTTGAGCCCTGAGGAGCTAGAGCAGCTGGACTGCGAGCTACAGGAGATGGACCCCGAGGTAGGGGCCCCAGCACAGGCGACCAGGAGCAGTCTCCAGGCATTTGGGAAGGGTGAGGGGTCCTGGGTGGCTAAGTTCAGGGCTGCCTACAGGGCTTGGAGTCCCCAGGGGGCCAGGGAAAAGGTGTCTGTAGATGTTTTAGGGAGCCCTGGAGGTGCTCCAGATCAGAGGTCTTACTTGCTCCCCAAAACTCATCCCTAAGAATATGCTCCTGCCAGCTGGACTACGACAACGTGATCAGACAAAGAAGAGTCCAACAGGGCCCCTGGACCGGGATGCCCTTTTGCAGTACCTGGAGCAGCAGGCACTAGAGGTCAAAGAGCGTGATGACTTGGTGCCCTTCACAGGCGAGAAGAAAGGTATTGAGACCCTAACAACCATGCCTACCCAAATCCAAATGGGTGTCTCTCAAGTGTACCCCCTCCAGCTTCCCTCCCACCTTCCAGCTTCTAGCTGCCCAGGGACTTGGCCACCCTGAAACCTACATGCCATCTTTCACTCTTCAACTTTTAGAAGAGATCAGGGGACCCAGTAGTCCTGAGCTGGTAGAGGACTCAGGCTTTACAGTGGCCCCTAATGACCCAGACCTCTACCTCCTGGAGAAGGAAAGGAAGCTGGAGACCAGGATCTTAGGAGGAATGACCTCTACCTGAACCATCCTTCATCTCCCCATCAGGGAAACCCTATATTCAGCCCAAGAGAGAAATTCCTGCACGGGAGCAGATCACCCTGGAGCCTGAACTGGAAGAGGCACTCGCTAATGCCACAGATGCTGAAATGTGTGATATTGCAGGTGGGCTGCTGTGGGAAGTTGAGGAGGGAGGGGACACCAGGGCCAGGGGTTTCCACCCAGGGCATGGGACTAGTGAGGAAGGCCCTGAATAGGACACAGAAAGCCTCAGGTCGTGGTTTAAAAAATTTTGTTGGTTTATATATTCACTCGTTCATTTTTTAATTTCGTCATTCACATCTCAAAGGCAATTTTACAGGGATTGTAAGGCAGATAAAAGTGGAACTACCCCGGCTGAAAACAGGAGAAAGTCAGACTCCCTCACTCTCACACACACACCCTTTTTTCCTGAATGTGAAATGCTGTTGTTTTTCTCTCCCTCATCCTCTAGGGGTTCTTTAGGGACCTACCCTTAGCCCTGTCTCAAAGTCTTAAAACCCACCACCTTAAGCAGTTCATGGAAGGGAACTCTGGGACCTAGGGATAGTGGGAACCTTGTTGGAAGAGCGAAGAGGTCAGGCCTTAAAACTACAACTGATTCAGAATGAGGAGGGAGGGGGGCTGGGAACAAACCCGTGGCCCCTCTACTTGCTCTCTCCAGCAATTCTGGGCATGTACACTCTGATGAGCAACAAGCAATACTATGACGCCATCTGCAGCGGAGAGATTTGCAACACGGAAGGCATCAGCAGTAAGTGTGTCTGGGGGCATGGCACCCGGGGCTTTGGCAGGCAGTCCCAAAGTCAGAGGAAAGGTAGTGAAGGGTGAGACAGGGGGATCATGGAGAGAGTATGGTACATGAATAATAGGAGAACCAATGGGGAGGAGATTGTGGGAGACATATTGGGGTTTCCTTCTGGTCCTCACCCACCAGGCGTGGTGCAGCCTGACAAGTACAAACCAGTGCCAGATGAGCCCCCAAATCCCACAAACATCGAGGAGATCCTAAAGAGTGTTCGAAACAATGACAAGGAGCTAGAGGAGGTGAACCTCAATAACATACAGGTATCTGATCGCCCCCTGCCATTCTTCCCACTAAACTATGTGAGTCCCAGATACGTGAGTTCCTTAGCC
The DNA here is from genome assembly GCF_022355385.1 of Mustela nigripes. NCBI lineage: Eukaryota > Metazoa > Chordata > Mammalia > Carnivora > Mustelidae > Mustela > Mustela nigripes. The sequence goes on along the minus strand of NC_081570.1, from coordinate 106,235,552 downwards.
TGCCATCTCTTCCCCTGTGACAGGACATCCCGATCCCCATGCTAACAGAGTTATGTGAGGCAATGAAGACAAATACCTACGTCCGGAGCTTCAGTCTGGTGGCCACAAGGAGTGGTGACCCCATTGCCAATGTAAGGCAACTTGAAATCCCTAGCCCTCCCCCCGTACCATGACATGTACCCCCACCAGGGCTGTCCGAAGGTGTTGTGCTGGGGGTGCTATTCCCATCATGTTCTCTTAGGGTAGCTTGATGGAGACTCTACCCTCACTCCTATGGCTCATTGCTCTGAAATCTTCAGATTGCCTTCTCAGAGAGCCACAGCCGTCTCATCAGCCCACCGACTCCACCACACGCTTACCTCTGTGCTTCCCCTACTACCTGCATTCCCTTCTGTCTCCCTCTAGCCTCTAGCTCCTCAAGGCCTCTTCTTAAAGAGCTGTGTTCCCTCTTGCCCCTGTTCTCTCTTTCCTCAGTCACTTGTGAAACTGTCCCCTAATCCTAACCCAAGTCCCTACTCCCCAGGCGGTGGCAGACATGTTGCGTGAGAATCGTAGCCTCCAGAGCTTGAACATTGAATCCAACTTCATCAGCAGCACAGGGCTCATGGCTGTGCTGAAGGCAGTTCGGGAAAATGCCACACTCACTGAGCTCCGTGTAGACAACCAGGTCAGCATTCCCTTCCTCTGGTCTTTGCATTCAGCTAATATTCTCTGACTCTCTTCCCTTGGGCAGCCACTACTGGGTCAGGATTTCATCTACTTTTATTTGAATTCTCCTCTTCATTGTCTCTATGAAGGGAGCCAAGTCAGCCCCTCATCACCCACTGTGATGAAACAAGCTTCTTTGACCCCCCAAAGGGTTGGTGGTATGGGACCATGAACAACACAGAGAGTGTAGCTGATGGGTCTCATCTCTCCCTCCCCTAGCGCCAGTGGCCTGGCGATGCAGTGGAGATGGAGATGGCCACTGTGCTGGAACAGTGTCCCTCCATTGTCCGCTTTGGCTACCACTTTACACAGCAGGGGCCACGAGCTCGGGCGGCCCAGGCCATGACCCGGAACAATGAACTACGTGAGTAAATGCAGACATGTTCTATGGAGGAAAGGGCAAGGAAGTAGTGGATCCTCTGGAAAGCTGACTTAGTGACTAATAGCCTGGGGTGCTGCCAAAGCAATAATCTCATGAGAAGTCCTAAGTGACCAGAAAGTAGATAGAAAAGTCCCCTGCCCCAAATTTATACCTGTAGAAAGGAGGAAAAGAATCTAGACATACCTGTTTGTGGGCATGGTATTTTTATTTGCCATGTCATTTCTTATTTTGCTTTGTTAATGAGGGGTGGGTATGCTTGCTGGCCGAAGACTTTACCTCTTTAAGAGTCTGGCCGAGGAACTGGAAAGGGGAAGAAGAGCATCTTTGCAGGAAGGAGAAGATGGAACAAAGGCTCGTGTTTACTCTCCCGTTACAGGTCGCCAGCAAAAAAAGAGATAACACTACCTTTTCCCCTTACCAACTAGAGCTGGGAGCCCTAAATGTCTAAATCCTCATCTCTCCCCTTCCTGTAAATAAAGGCCCTTCTGTCCATTCTGCCTGCCTCCTTCCTTGGGCTTTGGGGTGGGAATGTTGGCGCTAACCCCCAAGGGTTACTGCCAGTTCATAGGGGATTATTTATACTCTGGGGATCAGCAAGCAGGGAGGGTCAAGTTACTAGGCAGAGGTGGGGGAGCTCCCTCCCTTGGTGTTCCCCATGGCCCTGCCAATGCTGTTAGTCCCTTCTGCTCTCATAGGGTACCTACCCCAGCCCTCCTTCCAGATGTGGCCAGGCCCCCTGGTGCCTACCCACAACCCTCATGTGATCTGGAGGAGGAAAGGACTTTGAGTGGAGGTGAGGAAGAAGGCAGGGAACATGAAGGGCAAAGACCTCCTTCTGACAGACTTATTAATAGGGCATTGGGCTGCGTGCAGCTGACGCTTGGCATGACTTTGGTAGAAGGTGGGGGAGGGGTTAGAAGTATGGGGAGCCATGTACCTTGCAGGGAAAAGTTAGCCAGGCTAAGAATGCAGATTTAAAATCCTGAAATGGGGGGCACCTGGATGGCTCAGTCAATTAAGCATCTGACTCTTGATCTCAGCCCAGGTCTTAATCTCAGGGTCATGAGTTCAAGCCCCACCTTGGGCTCCACGCTGGGCATACAGTCTCCTTAAAAAAAATCCACCAGTGAAATCCTGAAAATGGACAAGGAAGCAAACTCAAGGAAACTTAGGCTCCCAGAGCCCATTAAAATTTATTTGTAAATTGAGAGGGGAAAGAGGGTGTCAGTCTAAGGGGAGATTAGGGGGCTCCTCTTCATCAGAGTCAAACTCAACATTCTCATCTTTTACCCATCGGCCTTGTCCATCTGGGATCCATCCAGAGCTAGAAATATCAGAGAAAACAGAATAGGTCGTGAAAAGAGGCTTAAGTTAATGCGGTTAACATGAGAAGGACTGAAATAAGGAGATTCAGAGAGAAAAGAGAAAACTTGAGGAAAGTGATTTTCCATACTCACCTTCGAAGGGTGAGGTAATGATCCAGGGCTCTTCTTCTCGTGGGGCTCATGGGTGCAGGGGATGCAACAGTTGCTGACTCTTTGGCCTGTGGGCCAGTCCCAGGACTTTGGCCTGTGGGCCAGTCCCTAGTAATCTTCCCACCCTTGGGCTCAACCTCTGGGGGTGGCAAAGGGGAATGGGAGACAGAGGGACGAGGGGTTTCTGGTCTGGGTAGAGAAGAATCAACATCTATAAAAGTGATAAAGGAAAAGGGCAATTTTCCTATGACTCCCAACCCCTTATAGCAGTGCTTCCTAAATTGTGTTCCTCAAGATATTATTAAGTGTCCTACATAAAAAGGAATTTGGGAATCAAATGAATTTTTTTTTTTTTAAGATTTTATTTATTTGACAGATAGAGATCCGAAGTACGCAGAGAGAGAGAGAGGAGGAAGCAGGCTCTCCGCGGAGCGGACAGCCCGATGCGGGGCTCGATCCCAGGACCCCGGGACCACGACCCGAGCCGAAGGCAGAGGCTTTAACCCACTGAGCCACCCAGGCGCCCCAGGAATCAAATGAATTTTTAAAAGGCTAGGTTATGGGGCGCCTGGGTGGCTCAGTGGGTTAAGCCTCTGCCTTCAGCTCAGGTCATGATCTCAGGGTCCTGGGATTGAGCCCCGCATTGGGTTCTCTGATCAGCGGGGAGCCTGCTTCCCCCTCTCTCTCTGAATGCCTCTCTGCCTACTTGTGATCTCTCTCTCTCTCAAATGAATAAATAAAATCTTTAAAAAAATAAAAAATTAAAAAAAATAAAAGGCTAGGTTAAAACTTTTGAGTTTTGTTTTTTAATCTTAAGAATGTGTAGAGCCCTTCAAATATACTAACTCTTCAAGTAGGATTACAAAGTGCCACTTCCAAAACTAAAGAAAAAAAAAAGACAAAATTCTATTTTTTTCTGAAATACCAGTTAACATCTCAGAAATACTAGTACTCCTGACAATACAGTTTGGAATACCAACAGTTTAGAGCCATCTATCTCCAGAGTCCCTCTCTACCTCTGGCTTTCCTACCCCACAGACCTGTACTTCCGGCGGCAGCAACTATTATAGTCTGGAGCTCTGTGCAGCGCACTTTGGGTGGTAAGTCGGGTCTGGGTTAACAGAGGAGCCTGGTATGGAGATGGGAAACAGAGTCAGAGTCTTCAGAGCTAGAAACATGTCAGAGCCCTTCAAGCCTAAGGTGTGCAGCAGGCCCACATGGAACACACACCCCCCTCTCCCTGACTACCTCAACCTTGGTCTCTGATAGCCTCAATTCATTCTGTTGTCTTGGACTCTGCTCCATTCCCTTTCCTGGCTGCTTCTTGCCATAGAAAAGCTGCAGGCCTGAAGACAGAGAGGAAGAGAATTAAAAAACAGAAGAGCAAGAGTGATCGTCACAGATTTGGAGGGTTTATTCTTTAACTCCGTCTTCCCTCCAACTTACTGGACAGATGTTTCTTGCCTGCACGGTGGGCAGTCAGCATGGCGAGGGTGTCCAGTACAGGTCGGTGGGGACAGATGGCACATGCAAAGCTGGGTATTAGGGGAGAAGAAGATATTTGGTTCTGGGTGAGTGGGGTCTGGTCTGTAGGTCCCACCTTGACCTAGCAATCCTTTCCAAAGCCAAACTCTGACGTCTCCCAATCTCCACCACCCAATCCCTGTCCCTCACTCCCCACCAAAGAATTCAGATACTTCCGCTCTTCCCCTTAATAACAAAATTTTATTAAGCCTCTAATCGCAGAACCCTGGGATTGATCATTCCTCGCCCTCACCGTCCATCCCGTAGCATCAGCGCCTCATCCTCTGGGATGTAACTGGCCAGCAGGTCCCCGACTCTTCGTTTCTACAGGGGACAGGATCGGCGGGATAAGAGGGCGGGACGGAAGGGAAACAACAGGGACCAGGACTGAATTGGAATAAGGCCCATGAGAACAGAGATCACAGGGCGAAGAAGGGGGTCACTACCCAGCTCTAGTTGCTCCCTCAGGCCGCCCCCCCACCCCGCCACCGCAGCTGTTGCCAGAGCAACAAAAACAGCTCCTTCACCGGGCACTGAAACTGCTCCCGACGCTCTCCTCTCCTCTCCGCTTACTTTAAGCACATTGAGTTGGCTCCAATCATCCCCTTCCCTCTTGAAAGACATTACGACTGACTCCCAGAAGCGAGCAATTCTCCTGAGCCGCCTCCCCCACTCCTTCCAGGCCACCGTAGCAAAAATGGGGCGTCTCCTTTTTCCTTCGGGTTTCTTTCCGGTTGGCCTCCTTACTTCCCTGGAAGCGCTTCCCTGTATTCACAGTGCGATTCGAAAGCCCGCCCACAGCCCGCCGAGGGGACCGCACTTCCTGCGCGATCCGGCGACCCCGCACGCGCGGGGCCTTTTGGGATATGAAGTCTTTTTTTTCAAAGAGCTTGCCCCTCGGCTGCCTCCCGACGCTTGCATCTTGGCTGATTCGAGGCGTCTGGAGAGACAAGAACCTGAACGTGGAGACCGATTTTGATGCTGTGACGGATTTGATGCGGAGCGGGCCTTGGAGGTTCTCTGAGTGGAAAGTGTACTACAAACTCTTTCGCGGCCCTCACGCACCTCCTCTGTCGCCGACATCCCGCCGAGGGTGGGCCGGATTTATTCCTGACACAAGCGGGCCAACCCCGGGACGGGGCGGAGCCTGGGTGTGTGTGTCGGGGGTAACCCCCCAGGCCGGGGCTGCCAGACCTGGGGCAGGGGGTAAACTGAGCAGTGTGGAAGAAGGTTTACCGTTCAAAGGTCAGAGGTCAACGTAGCGAATTGTGGTGGGAGGATCCAAAGTCAGTAGGGTGCTAAGGATAATCTCAGGTAGGGACTGAATATTCAGGGCGCAGATTTGTTGGAAGGGGGCTTGGAAGGAGGACAAACGAGAGCTCAGGAGGCGCGTAGTGCCAGGGGAGGCGGAGAATTAGGAGAGGAGGCAGGAGGGGAGAGGAATCCCCTGGTTATCCATTCCTAGACCTCAGTCCCGTCACTATCGAGCACTTAGCCAGGCCTCTCTTAGTTGCAACCCCAGCTGTCGGCAGGGTGAGGAGATGGCTTCTCCCTCTAGACAGGCCCCCCTCGGGGGGTCAGGACTGCTGCAAGGGAGCAGGGCTCGTTCTTACGGAAGCCTGGTGCAATCTGCCTGCTCCCCGGTGAGGGAAAGACGCCTGGAGCATCAGTTGGCCCCCGGAGACACCCTGGCTGGACTAGCACTCAAATACGGGGTAACGGTGAGTCCTCCACAATCGGAATGCAGACACTATTTAGAAGAAATTTATTCTTCATTAGAACGTAGTGACCCGGGCGCCTGGGTGGCTCAGTGGATTAAGCCGCTGTCTTCGGCTCGGGTCATGATCTCGGGGTCCTGGGATCGAGTCCCGCATCGGGCTCTCTGCTCAGCGGGGAGCCTGCTTCTCTCTCTCTCTCTGCCTGTCTCTCTGCCTACTTGTGATCTCTGTCTGTCAAGTGAATAAGTAAAAATCTTAAAAAACAACAACAACAACAACAAAACATAGTGACCCTTCTAAGCAACTTCCCCAGAAATTTTCCTAATTGTGTTGTGGGCTGATTCACCTTTATCTTTTTCTTTTCCCATCTCAGTGTTGCCCTGTCTGGTTGGGACAAATCCTGTGCCACTATACCAGTGGAGAGGAGCTGCTTCTATTTATTCTGTCAGTCTCTATCCTAGAGACTTTACATACATTGGCCCATTTGGTTTTCACATCCCTACCAAGCATACAATTATTGTCCGCTGTTTATGGGTGAAGAAACTAAGACCTAGATTGGCTAACCAATTTAACCAAGGTCAAATAACTAATGAGTGTTAGAGAGGGAATTAAAACAGGTCTGACTCCAAAGCTTGTACTATTAAACATATAAAAACTTTTTTTTTTCTTTTTTTTAAAATTTTTTTTAAGATTTTATTTATTTATTTGAAAGACAGAGATCGCAAGTAGGCAGAGAGACAGGCAGAGGGAGAGAGAGGGAAGCAGGCTCCCTGCTGAGCAGAGAGCCTGATGCGGGACTCGATCCCAGGACCCTGGGATCATGACCTGAGCCGAAGGCAGAGGCTTTAACCCACTGAGCCACCCAGGCGCCCTAAACATATAAAAACTTTTTAATTGCAAGTGATTGAACATTTACAGCAAACAATGGAAAGCTGGTTTCTAATTCTAAGTTTTTATGAGACCAGAACTCTAACCACTCTAGTTCCAAGTTGTTGTTGTTTTAAGATTTATGTATTTATATTGGGGGAGGGGAGGTGAATTGCAGAGGGAGAGGGAGAAAGAATCCCAAGTCCACTCACAGGCAAGCATGGAGCCCTTCCCAGGACTGTAAGGCCAGGACCTGAGCAGAAATCAAGAGTCCATCGCTTAATCTACTGGGCCACCCAGATGCCCTTACTTATAAGTTTGTAAACTCGATCTCTTCTGGTTCTTTTTTACTCCTCAGCTCTGTGCCTTCTTTCCAGTAGGATGGCCTCCATGGTGCAAAACAGGCACTCTCTACACCAGGCGTTTTAGGCCATGCATGTGGTATGTTTAATAGGTGTAAAAATACATTGCATTGAAATTGATGAGTTTTTTCATATCATGTCAAATTTAGCCACGATTTCCTTTTTTTTTTAATTAGAAATATTTTTAGCCAACATTTTAAAAAAGATTTATTTATTATTTTAGAGAGAGAAAGGGTGGGGTAGGGAGGGGCAGGAAGAGGAGAGAAAGAGTGTCAAGCAGACTCCCTCCTCAGCGTGGAGCCAGATGCCAGGCTTTATCTCACAACTCTGAGATCATGACCTGAGCAGAGTTCAAGAGTCAGACACTCAACCGCAGCTGAGCTAGGCACCCAGGCACCCTAGCCAATATTTCTATGCTTGGTATGTTTTTGTTTTATTTATTTATTTATTTTAAAGATTTTTATTTATTTATTTGACAGACAGAGATCACAAGCAGGCAGAGAGGCAGAGGCAGGCAGAGAGAGAGGAGGAAGCAGGCTCCCCGCCGAGCAAAGAGCCCGATGCGGGGCTCGATCCAAGGACCCTGAGATCACGACCCGAGCCGAAGGCAGCGGCTTTAACCCACTGAGCCACCCAGGCGCCCCTATTTATTTATTTTTAAAGATTTTATTTCTTTATTTGACAGAGAGAGATCACAAGTAGGCAGAGAGGCAGGCAGAGAGAGAGGAAGGGAAGGAGGCTCCCTGCTGAGCAGAGAGCCCAATGCGGGACTCGATCCCAGGACCCTGAGATCATGACCTGAGCCGAAGGCAGCAGCTTAACCCACTGAGCCACTCAGGCACCCTGTTTGCTTGTTTTATTTATTTATTTGACAGAAAGAGAGGGAGAGCATGAGAGGAGAGAGGGTCAGGGGGAGAAGCAGATACCCGGCTGAGCAGGGATCCTGATGCGGGACTCAATCCTGGGACTCCAGGATCATGACCTGAGCTGAAGGCAGTCGCTTAACCAACTGAGCCACCCAGGCGCCCTATGCTTGGTATGTTTAAGCACTGTTTTAGACTTCCCAAGAGATAGAAGCATAAATAAAATGTGTAGCCATTGGCCTCATGTAATTTGCAGCCTAGTGAGAAATAGAGACACAGATGATTGCAGGTGACAGAATGTGATGAGTTTGTAGAGGTATTAACAAAGGGTTGGAAATCAGAAAAGAAGATTAATTTGTATTTGGAAAGGGACTAGGAAGGACATAAGTGTAGATTTTACGGAAAATTTAAGGGCCCCATAAATAAATAAAATCTTAAAAAAAAAAAAAAAAAGCATGTAACCAAAGCCAAACCCGAGGAATCCTAGGCTGCTGAGCCATTAGAAGTCCTAGGCTGCGGGACGCCTGGGTGGCTCAGTTGGTTAAGTGGCTGCCTTCGGCTCAGGTCATGATCCCAGAGTCCTGGGATCGAGTCCCACATCGGGCTCCTTGATCGGCAGGGAGCCTGCTTCTCCCTCTGCCTCTGCCTACAATTCCGCCTGCCTGTGCTCGTGCTCTCTCTCTCCCTCTAACAAATAAATAAATAAAAATCTTAAAAGAAAAAAAAAAGTCCTAGGCTGCTGAAAAGCCATTAGAAGCTAGTTAGTTTAGGGATGCCTGGGTGGCTCGGTTGAGTGGCTGCCTTCGGCTCAGGTCATGATCCCAGGGTCCTGGGATCAAGTCCCACATCCGGCTCCTTGCTCGGCTGGGAGCCTGCTTCGCCCTCTGCCTCTGCCTGTGCTCACTCGCTCTCTCTCTTGACTAATAAAATAAAATCTTAAAAAAAAAAAAAAGGAATCTAGTTAGTTTAACAGAGCAGTTCAAAGTGAGGATTTTAGAATGAGGTAACCTGGTCTGAATCCTAGCTTTACAAAGTAGACTTGTAGTCTGTAGCAAGTTATCTCCCTAAACCTCACTTTCCTTATCTTTAAATATTTGGGGACTAGTTATATCCACCTCATAAAATCTTACAGAGATAATAGGAGATGATATACAGAACTTGGCACATTCTAAATGTTCCTTAATGACAGGTAGGTGATAACTCAAGTAATTACCATTATTTAATACCTCTTCCTCATTTTACAAATGGCAAGGAAACTGAGGTCACAGACAGGTACAGTGACTTAAGCAGCCACTCAGCTAGTAAGCAGCAGAATGAGGCCCAAACTTGGTACCCTTCACTAGACTACAGGGCTTTTTTGTACTCAGAAAGGTATAGGGCTGTAAGAAAACCTCCATAAATAATTGCTGATTTACCAGTGGCACGGTTTCCTTCTTTGCATAGCTTCTGAGCCTCTGCTGGGATGGAGGGGCCACTTAGTACTTTCTTATCCACTTCCTTTGTTTAGGCCATGGCCTCTACTTGAAATGTTCACTTTCCTATCCTCCCTATCTCCACCTGTGGAAATCTTAGCCATGCTTCCATTCATTCAAAACACATCTATGAGCTTCTATGTGATGGGGACTATGCCAGACTCCAGAGATATAAAATTGAAAGAAAATAGTTCTGGGCACCTGAGTGGCTCAGTGGGTTAAAGGCTCTGCCTTGGGCTCAGGTCATGATCCCAGGGTCCTGGGATCGAGCCCGGCATCGGGCTCTCTGCTTGGCGGGGAGCCTGCTTCCTCCTCTCTCTCTGCCTGCCTCTCTGCCTACTTGTGATCTCTGTCTGTCAAATA
>NC_081570.1:106152325-106220818 GCF_022355385.1 Mustela nigripes | reverse complement strand
TTATTTATTTATTTGACAGACGGAGATCACAAGCAGGCAGAGAGGCAGGCAGAGAGAGAGGAGGAAGCAGGCTCCCCACCGAGCAGAGAGCCAGCCCGATGCTGGGCTCGATCGGTCCTGGGATCATGACCTGAGCCAAAGACAGAGGCTTTAACCCACTGAGCCACTCAGATGCCCATGGTTACATCCTTTTTTTTTTTTTTTTTTTAAGATTTTTTATTTATTTTTTTTTTTTTTTATTTTTTTATTTATCAGGGAGAGAGAGGGAGAGAGAGCAAGCACAGGCAGACAGAATGGCAGGCAGAGGCAGAGGGAGAAGCAGGCTCCCTGCTGAGCAAAGGAGCCTGATGTGGGACTCGATCCCAAAACACTGGGATCATGACCTGAGCCGAAGGCAGTTGCTTAACCAACTGAGCCACCCAGGTATCCCCGGTTACATCCTTTTTAAAGGGGGAATGATGTTGTCTTATATGGCACTTCTAGGAAATAATAAAGGCACAAGAAAATTCACAGAGGTCATGGCATCTTGGAGGTAGGGACTTAGGATATTAATCTAGGCAAAATAAAATTTATAGCATCGAAGTGCTTTGCAAAATAAAGGTTAAAAACTGCAAGCCAATTTTAACTTTTTTTTATTGTTCAAATTAATCCAGTTTTATTTGAAACACTTTATATATAGCATAAGATTTTTACTAACATACTACATTGGTGGTTTGTATATTTTCTTATCTAGTTTATTTACTCATAAAGCATTAATGAACCTCTGCTGTGTGCCAGGTTTGTGTGATGCTGAGGAGTGCCTTAGGATACAGAAACAGCATCCCTGCCCTCAAAGGACTCACAGAGTTTGGGCAAGACAAATATGCAAAGAGGTGAATAACAATATAATAGGGTAGGTATTATATGGCAATATTTACAGTATACTTTGGGAGCCCTGGAGAAGGTAACACAAAGGGAGTGATAGTTGATGAGAAGAAGTTTTCTTCAGCAGAGAAGGGGATGCTGGAGAAGTATTTTAGGTAGATAAAGACACGAAGGTGTTAAAAACCCTAAAATGTTCAGAAAAAAAATGAAAAGTTCAAGATGGTAAAATGTATAGATGGGAGAAGAAGAGAGATGAGGCCAAACTTCGGGGGATAGATTGCGAACCCTTGAAATGCTAATTTGAATTTTATCTCTGAGCCAATGGGAAGTCATAGGGGGTTGATAAACAGGGTAGTTAGGTTGATTATTTTTTTATTTTTTATTAAGTAAGATATTTAATTAATTAATTAACTTAATTAAGTAACTTAATTTTTTATTAAGTAAGTAGTAGATTAATTTTTTTAGAAAGATAGATGTTAGCAAGGTGGAGATACATAGAGATGGAGAGAGGAGGACCAGTTAAAAAAAAAAATAGTTACAATACCCAGATGAGAAATATTAAGAATCTGTTCTAAGGTGATGGTGGTCAAATGAAGGTCAGACTGGACAGGGGAAAGATTTTTGCAGCATTTTTGTTGACCATTTGGGCACAAGTGGTAAAAGAAAAGAGCAACTTAAGGATGGCATTGATATTTCTACCTTGCATAGCAAGTGGAAGGTAATGCCAATCACTATGTCTGGTGATGAATAAAATAGGTAATAAATATTTGGTCAGTGAAATTTTTTTTTTTTTTTTAAAGATTTTATTTATTTATTTGACAGAGAGAAATCACAAGTAGATGGAGAGGCAGGCAGAGAGAGAGAGAGAGGGAAGCAGGCTCTCTGCTGAGCAGAGAGCCCGATGCGGGACTCGATCCCAGGACCCTGAGATCATGACCTGAGCCGAAGGCAGGGGCTTAACCCACCGAGCCACCCAGGCGCCCCTGGTCAGTGAAATTATTAATATCAGTATGAGAAAGCAACCCCAGAGGGAGTAAAAAGGCCCAGAATTCCAGTTCTAGCTTTGTCATTAGCTTGCTGGATAGTCTTATGCAAGCAACTTAACCTCTCTGAGCCTCAGTTCCTTCATCTTTAACAGAAGTTCTTAAAGTGCGGTCTAGGGATCTCTAGGAGTCCCAGAGACTCTCCAGGGATCCACAAGGTCAAAACTATTTTTTCATAGTAGTGCTAATAAGGCTTTGTCTTTTTCATTCTCATTCTCATGAGTGAACTACATTTTCCAGAAGCTACATGACATTTAATATTATAGCTCATTAAATGTAGAGGCAGATAGGAGAATCTTCTGTGGTCTTCTCTTAAGTCAGACATTTAAGTGACTTGCAAAAATGTAAAACAGTGCCTCTCTTTTTGCTCCATTTGTTGTTGTTTTGGAAAATAGTCCTTTTTCATTAAAATATCTTGTTAACATATAATGGTTTTTTTTTTAAGATTTATTTATTTTATTTTTATTTTATTTATTTATTTTTTAAGATTTTTAAAATTTATTTACTTTTACGGAAATCACAAGTAGGCAGAGAGGCAGGCAGAGAGAGAGGAGGAAGCAGGCTCCCTGCTGAGCAGAGAGCCCAATGCGGGGCTTGATCCCAGGACCCTGAGATCATGACCTGAGCCGAAGGCAAAGGCTTTAACCCACTGAGCCACCCAGGTGCCCCAAGATTTATTTATTTTAGATAGAGCAAGAACAAGCATGGGGTGGGGGTTGCCAAGGGAGAGGGAGAGAAGCTCCAGCAGACCCTCTGCTGAGCAAGGAGCCTGACCTGGGGCTCTGTCCCATGACCCTGAGATAATGACCTGAGCTGAAATCAAGAGTCATATACTTAACTGACTGAGCTACCCAGGTGCCCCTATTTTATTTTAAGATTTTTATTTTAAGATTTTTTTTATTTTTTTATTTTAAGATTTTTATTAATTTATTTGACAGAGAGAAAGCAGGAGAGCACAATAGGGGGAGTGGCAGAGGGAGAAGCAGGCTCTCCGCTGAGCAGGGAGCCCAGCACAGCTCGATCCCAGGACCCTGGGATCATGCTCTGAGCCGAAGGCAACCGCTTAACCAGCTGAGCCACCCAGGCGCCCCTAATGGGTTATTTTATATAAATACACATTTTTCAGTTTGTTCAGTTTTAATTTATAATACCTTAAGTGTTGATAGCTATAACCTCCATAAATGAAAGCTTTTTTCCTCAATAGTTTTTGATAATGTAAAGGGACCCTAATATCAAAAAGTATGGTAACCACTGATCAATAAAATACGAATGATAAAAAAACATTTAAAAAATAGGAATGATATTAATATCAGCCCTTTGTATTTTAGCTTGGTTGTGATAGGGTCACATAAGACTCTGTACAGTCACTTTAAAAGGGATGAGATACTGAACAGGTAGAAGATTGATCATTCTTACTGTCATTAATTGTGGTGACTTTTTTTTAAAGATGGAACAGATTAAGCGTGCAAACCGCCTTTATACTAATGACTCCATCTTCCTGAAGAAAACCCTCTACATCCCCATCCTGACAGAGCCCGGAGACCTGTTCGATGGTTTGGATTCTGAGGAAGAGAAGCATGGAGAGGAAGAGGCCCAGTCAAGTAAGGATGAAGTTCCACCACACGGAGCTGACAGGAAGAAACAAGAGACAGGCTCAGGACGTGCCAACGGGGAGGTCCTTCCTACACCTGGCCGGGAACCTCCAACTCCCATCCATGACCTCTCCGCCTCTGATTTCCTTAAGAAGCTTGATTCACAGATCAGCCTGTCAAAGAAGGCTGCTGCCCAGAAGCTGAGAAAGGGGGAAAGTGGGTGAGTCTTGAATGGTTCCTTTTAAGCCCCTCTGCAGACTTCTTCATCCTTACAGCCTAACCTGACCCGTCACACAAATAAGCAAGCGCAGTGTCAGCAGAAACAAGGTAAAGCCTTTCACCCCCTCCCCCACCATGGGGGAAGGGTCCTGTAACAACAGCAGAGCCAGTGGCTGCTGGGATGGGTACTGAAGCAGGAAAGGGTTCTTTGTTCTCACTGGGGTAAAATAGGTGAGTGTCGTTGTAGCTCTGATATCATGAAGGAGCATTAGGGTGAGAATTTATCAAGAGGGTGATGAGACTCCATCTTGGAGCGAGCAGCTCATGTACGTTATGGGGGAGGACAGCTTCCCATGAGCCCTTTCTCAGGTTCTTCCCCTGACCTGTCATGCCTCCTTTCCTCACCTGCAGGGTACCTGGGGAGAATTCAGGCCTTCACTTGAGCTCCCCTCGGATGCAGCAGCGAGCAGTCCTAGGGCCGGTGCCTCTGACCCGGACCTCTAGGACCCGGACGCTTCGGGACCAGGAGGATGAAATCTTCAAACTCTGATGTCCCCAGAACTGATTGAGAAAACAAGATGTTGAAGGAGCAATTTGAGTGGGGGGAGGAGCCCGAGGTGAAGCTGAAGAACAAGGCTTTCCAGCCTACCTCCCTCCCTCCTGCCTCCTTCCCAGCCTCCAGTTGATCTAGAGTTCCTTGGCCTGGGGCAGCTTTATTGGGGATGGGGAATAGAACCCTCTTCAGTTCTTGGGCTGAATCTAGAACTGTCTTTTAGATTCAAAAAAGGCTCTTTTTACATCCCTGCTGCCTTTCCCATCCCCTTTACCATCCTTGGCCTTAGAGCAGGGAGACAAGAACTCCCCCAACCCCTGCCCCCTCTCCGTTTCAGACTGTATTACCTAATTTATTTGGTGCTATCTTGAAGTAGTATTTATTTGCTGTATCTTACTGTTTCCCTCTTGTAATGAAGAAAGAGGATTTCTATAGCTCTAGAGTAAAGGGAATCCGGGAACAGTGAGCCAGTGACTACTGGTTCCCCACCTTCCCCACCTTCTTAGGCAAGCATGTTACTGAAGATGGGGCAGTCCGTGATCTCGCCCTTCTGCAGAGAATGGCAGATAGTGCTGGGCCTGTCCCGCAATCTCAAAGTAAAGAATTTGGGCTCAGTTTTGACTAACCAGTTCATAACTTTTTCATAACTCTTGCTCTGAGGAAAAACAGCAGTGTAGGGACCGGAACTCTCCATGCCACCAGTTCGCCCTTCTAACCTGCTCCTCTGTTCAGCCTATGCGAGGCTAAGGGATGAAAGAAGAATTACCTTGGAGTTTGAAGAGGACTTTATTGGGGAGACTTTTTGTTGTGGGAGTTTCTTTGTTATACTCCTTCCTGACCAGAGCCTGTTGATCTGTGCCTTGCTCCTCACTGCATATTTATTTGCAATTTGTAGCACTGATCTGCAGTACAGTTGGTTTTTTGGGTTGTTGTTTTTGTTGTTGTTTTTTAGTTTCTTAAGCAGAAGTAGGCAAGGAGACCCCAATGATACTTGGAAATATGCCTCAGTCTCTCATAATGGAAATGGTGAGAGGAGAGATGAGTGGTGTTTCACTATCTCTTGCCTCTGTGATGGTCATAATGTATAAGAAGCTGGAGAGATTAAACATTGAGCCCTGTGCATGTTTTAGTAGTTTTATTTCCCCTGTGAGACTCTCCCCTGCCCTAACCCCTTCTTCCTGCGCTCTGGAACAGAGCCTCTGGTATCTGTCCAGGCTCTGCCTGGAGCTGGAGGTCTGGGATCCCATTCCCCCTTCTGTCTTTAGTGTCCCCTGAAGGGTTAAATGAGCTATGCCCTCTTCCCCTGGTTCACCAGGGAGCGGGGCTTCCCTGTTTCAAATGTCCATTGGTTGGGGAGAGATAGAGATCCAAGTTTCACTTCATCTTTTTCAGGCAGCTTTGCTTCCTGTCCCGGGACTGGAGTGGGAGAGAGGCGTGAACACTCAGCTTTGCAGCTTCTCCACCAGCAGTTTGGGGGTGGGGTTGTCTCAGAGGCAAAAGCACTCTGGGGAAAGACTGAAGCCTGAGGCTTGAAAAGCATCAGTGCACCAAGCAGGTCAAGAGAGCCCTTTCGGTGTCACTTTCTCAGTTGGCCACACAGCTCCGGTGGACGGCCCTGGGGCCTGGGCCCTCAGAGCTTGCCCTCATCCAGCAGCTTCCTGAGCCCATCGCAGATCTTGGTCCGGTGCTGAGTGAAGTCTGGCCCATAGAGGGCCGTGAGCAGGCCGGTGTCAGAGAAGTGGTCGAACACGTGGCGGATGCGGCCATGGGACTTGGGCGTGAGGTGGCGCGCCACTAGCTCCAGCAGCAGATCCCGGCACTCAGTCAGAAGGCCGGCCAGTACTGCCGCCTCGAAAGTGAAGTCCACCTCGCCAAAGCTGAGCGCCGTCATGGCGCCCTGGCGCAGCTTTTGGCGGAAGCTGGCGGCCAGGTCCAGCTCGCCGGGGCCGAAGCAGCCACTGCGGTGCAACACGGCCACCTTGACCGCCACCTTGATGAGGTCCTTGAGCACCCGCTGTGCCTGTGGCCGGCTGTGCGTGTACTCTTTGGAAACGCGGTAGAGCTCATCGAGCACCTCACTGCTCGTCTCGTCCATGAACAGATGCGCCACAGAGCGACCGGCCATCTTACTCAGGAGCTTCTTCTCCGCCTGCAGTGCCAGACTCTTTGAGCTGAAGGACTCCATAGTTCCTGGGGGAGCAAGAACGGGGTGGGGGGTCTGTGGTCAGTCACTAGAGGGAAGGCCACAGGCTTCCTTAGACAGCAACGGCTTTTCCCCGTCTCGGCTTCTATCTCATTGTCATCTTTCTCTGCCATCTTTTTCCCCCCTGAGCCTCCTCAGTCTTCTATGCCTTGTTCCCATTTCTTTTCCTGTGGACCTGGAGGAGATCTTGAGCTTCCACCCCTCCTAGCAGGGCAGTGACAGCTTTGGCGGGGTGGGGGGGTGGGGGTGGGGCGCTGAGGGCTTACAGGGTGCTAGCCCCCACAGTGCAGCCCAAAGGGGAAGTTAGTTGGCTGCTGCTGGCCTACAGGGTAGAAGATAAGGCTTACCTGGCAGCTAGTTCTCAGAGCGACCATGGCCGCCACTAACTAACCAGGGGTCAGACATCTATAAGGTGTGGCTGTTACTGTCCTTGTTTTACGGCCAGGTAAACTGAGGCTTGCCTTAAGTAACTGACCCAAGGTCAGACGCAACCCTCTTCCTGACTCTGGAAAAGTCGGTGGCAGTTCGTGTGCTGTACTGCCTTTAAGGAAGTGAGTGAGATGAGGGTCCCAGGAGTGCGGATAAAAATGCTCACTCACATTTATGGAGAACCTATGTGCCAGTTGCTTTACGGGAATTGTCCCAGTCTTCCCAACCCTTTGTAAGGTAGGTGTCCCCATCCTGCAATGAGAATACTGACGCTAAAGGAAATCAAGCAACTCGGCCAAAGTCACTAGGAAATGATTAAAATGGGCTTCCAACCACAGAAACCTTCCCGGGAATGCTTTCAATGGGTTGCTGCGGACTAAAGAAGCATGAGACACCTCTCGGCGGGGCAGGTGATACTGGAGGCCCACAGTCTTCTGCGGGGACCAAACCAAGGACCCTCCTGGTGGCACATCACCGCCGCATATCCAGGGTGCTCTCCCCATGGTCCTTGCCTGCGGTTCTGCTTGTTTTGCTTCTTACTTCCCCCTCCCCTGCTCTGCAGGATGTGGCTGTTACCACAGTGAGGAGCAGCCTCACCCTCTCCCCCAAACCAAAATGAGAGTCTGAAGACACAGGGGAGATGGGCACTGTGGCGGGAAGGGTCTTCCTGCCCCCCAATATCAGGCCAGTGCTAACCTGGAGCCTTGCTTTTTGCTCCTGGGCTTGCCTGAGGTTTTCTGGACTGGGCTCCACAGCCGGAAGAGGAGATTGCTCCATGTGAGCCTTCCTTCCTTCTTGGCCTTCCTGTTACCCAGCTCTTCATTGCACCCATGGTTTTCTCACATCTGGTCCACTGTCCTCTCCCTCCTGCTTCAGCCTCTCTTTTTCTCTTGCCTGGGTCCTGCCCTGCGATCCTCTAGCCAAGCTCTTCCCCTGCCCTTATGTCTACCTCCATGTCTCCTAGGGTGTCCTCACATCTCTCAGTACTCTGTCACACACCCATATCACCCCCATGCCTCCACCCTGCTTCTCTACTATCCCAAACCGTGTCTTCCTTTCTGAGGCTGCCCCGGGGCAGGCTGAGCTGGGCCTCTGCTGGGGACCCAAGAATTCTGGCAAGGGAGAGTCTCACAACATGGAAGGCTCAGGCTGACAGAGCTGGGACTCTTCTGCCACCATCACCCCTAAAGCCTGTACCCTTCTGTCACTGACAGCCCCTCACCTGCTGCGTGCGCTGGGTGCCAGTCTTGCCTTGGACGGTCCGGGAGAGCTGACAGAATGGAGAAGCTCCTAAGTGAGAGGCCCTTTGGCTTGGCCCCACCCCTCAAGCCCCGCCTTCCTACCCTGTGCTCAACCTCCGGTTCATCGCACTGTCCCCAAGACCGTCTGTGGCCCAACAACCTCCTAGAAATGCAACAAAGGTCAAAAGGAATAGCAGTCTGCAGGAAATCGCCGTGGTTTTGTGAGGTTAGGAAGAGGGATTGCACATCCTCTGCACTCAAATTGTTTGTCTGCCTCTTTATTTCCTTGATACTCAGTTCCTTGGGATTATCTTACATTTCTGTGGTTTTGGGAAGGATGTGAAGTATGAACCCCTACGGTGGGGTCAGTGGGAAAAGTTTGGGCCAGAGGCCAGCAGATGTGAGTATGTTCCTGGAGTTTCCAGGGAAGGGCAGTGCTTGGAGCAATAGTACCTGAGCACAGGCTTCCAGTACCTGTCTGGGTAACGGACAGCGGGGACTGTTCTGCCCCCAACTCTAGAGAACAAGGTGCTGGGGCCACAGCAGCCAAGCCAGATGTGACCAGCAGGTGTCAGCACAGGACTGAAGCACTAGAGGCAACAAACCTGCTTCCTCAGCTTTGTAGCTGCTACAGGGATGCAGAAACGAAGGTTAAGTTATAGTTTCTGAATGAGGCCAAAATATTTACCATCAAGAATCATCCTTGGGGCCCCTGGGTGGCTCACTTGGTTAAGAGTCTGCCTTCAGCTCAAGTCATGATCGCAGGGTCTCGGGATGGTCTCCCTGCTCAGCGGGGAGTCTGCTGCTCCCCTCCCTTTGTCCCTCCCTGCCATGCTTAGTTTCTCTCTCTTTCTCTCAAATAAATAGATAAAATCTTAAAAAAAAAAAAAAAAAAGAATCAGACAGCCTTGTCAGGGAGATAAACTTAAGTATATATAACTACAATGCAAGTCAAATGATGTCATTAACTTAATAGAAATTAGAAGAATAATTAGAATAAAGGTAAGTTTAGATTATATCTGATAGGAGGGCCAAAGAGGCAGAATGAGAAGGATGGGTTCAACTATCTACTAGGCAGAGATGGGGAAGAAGTGCTTCTTCTGACGATGGGAATTAGCATAAGCCATTCAACAAATAAAGGTAATGTGTCGGGGGCACCTGGGTGGCTCAGTGGGTTAAAGCCTCTGCCTTCAGCTCAGGTCATGATCCCATGGTCCTGGGATCGAGCCCCACGTCGGGCTCTCTGCTCATCTGAGAGCCTGCTTCCCCCACCTCCTCTGCCTACCTCTCTGCCTACTTGTGATCTCTGCCTGTCAAATAAATAAATGAAATCTTTAAAAAAAAAAAAAAAAGGTAATGTGGGTCATACTCAGGAAGTGCTGATTTATTCAGTATGTCTGCACCCCGAGCTGTTTGAGAAATAAGTGACGGAAAAGCAGATCGTGGTAGGTAAGCTTTAACAGATTGCTCAAGCATTCCCACATCTGTGGGCAGTAGGGAGACATTCGGCATTTCGGATGATCAGGGGAGAGATATCAGGAGCTCGGTGGGAATGGGTGTGAGGCTTCATTAAGTTTTTAGCTGTGGGAGGGCCTGCTGGATCAGGGTTTAGCTTGCTTCAGCACAGGATGAGGCCTGATGAGAGATCGCGGGCTTTGGTAATTTCACAAGAAGCTGCAGCAGAGGGGGAAGAATTGGAACCATTGGCCGGCTGGCAAAAGTTGAAGAGTAAACCGAAGTTCAGAAGTAGAAGCCATCCTCACAGCTTGGACGCCACAATCATGGGTTCTGCCTCTTGGAGATAGTAGTTGAGTCTTCGCCCCTTCCTTATTCCCATCTCTCACTGCAGGGTCTAGCCCCAAGTGCCCCTGATACAACCTAGACTGGGAAATGCTGACAACTCCTTTTTTTTGTTTGTTTTTTCCGGACAACTCCTTTGAGGAGTATGATGGTAAGGGGATGAAGAGCAAGCTACTTTCCAGGTAGCTTAAGGGGGTGGGGAGCTGGACTGAGAGAGGGACATTTTTTCTTTTTTTAAGATTTTATTTATTTATTTGAGAGAGAGACTGTGAGAGAGAGCATGAGAGGGGAGAAGGTCAGAGGAAGAAGCAGACTCCCCGTGAAGCTGGGAGCAGGATGCAGGACTCCATCCCAGGACTCCAGGATCATGACCTGAGTCAAAGGCAGTCACTCAACCAACTGAGCCACCCAGGTGCCCTAGAGGGACTACTTTTATCTTGGGGTTTGAGGACATTTGTAGGCTGGGCGGAAGGAGCAAGTGGAGAGGAAGGCTTCCAAAGTGCAAAGCAGAGGGAATGGCTGAGGAGCAAGGTGTGGGGGCAGATGGAAAAGAGTAGACTGGAGTTCCGGAGAGGAAAGTGAGGAGAGACCAGAGCTCATGTTTATTGAGTGCACTCTGCCTCATGTTATGTAAATACCTCAGAACTCTCTGGTACCCTTATGAATGAAATGTCGCGTATCCTGTTTGCTGATGGGAAAAGCCTGACGCTTTGAAAGATTAGATAACCTGTCCCCAAATTCTAGAGCTAGTTAAGTGGCCGACAGAGGGCCTTGTGTGATTCCCCAACCTGGGCCTTTCCCGCTCATTACCTCATGAGATTATGAGGCAGTGAGTTCGACTTCGTAATTAATGTGGCATCCTCTTCTGATGAAGTCACTGATCCTATGTCCTACGGAACAGTCGTAGGTGACACTGCCAACACAACAGGGATGGCAAGAGTCCTTTTTAAAAGAAATGTGCGATCCGATTGAAAAATAAGGGAAGTGTGAATACAGGAAGATGCAAATACAGTGATACTTGCTGAATCCAGAATGCTGCTCCCAATTCCTTATGCACTGACGTCCTGGCTTCTCCTTGAGTCTGCCCCTTGCTCTCAGCTCTCCCCTTGTACAGGAGATCTGTTGCAATTCTCTCAGTTCCTCCAATACTCACCCTGTGTGGTTGCTGTCCCTCTCCTTCCACCTTGTCCTGTGTTCTAAGCTTGCTACTTCTTGTTTCTCTGCCTGGAACACTTCCCACACACATCTCTTCTCTTTCTACTCAGCATTCAGGTCTCAGTTGGGTAGTCAAATCTGTGGAGCCATCACGAGTCCCTAAATCGTATTAGACCCCTCGGATACATAGTCCTTTAGAACTGTCTACCTCCCTCTTAGAATGACTCCCTTCGCTATAATTTGTGACTTGATTAACTACATCCCCACTAGCCTATAAACTCCAGGAGGGCAGAGCTGATGCCTTAGAGGCCACAGAGTGCCTGGCACACACTGTGCTCAAGCAATATTGGCTGAAAGAATAAATTCAAAATGCATCCCAGAACCAGGAGATAAGGGGGAAATAGTAGCCACATAACAGTCACAGGTTATATTGTGCATTTAACTCATTCATGGGCAAGTCTTTCTCTTTTTTTCTCTTAATCTATACCCATTTTGAGTAACCTCTGAACCCACAGCATATAATTAGCAGCAGATTGAAAGAGGAAAGAGGAGGGCGCCTGGGTGGCTCAGTTGGTTAAGCAACTGCCTTCGGCTCAGGTCATGCTGCACAGGGAGTCTGCTTCTCCCTCTGACCTCCCCTCTCTCACTGTCTTTCTCTCAAATAGATAAATTTTATATATATATATATATATATATATACATTTTTTTTTTAAGAGGAAAGAGGAGCTTTTGAAGCAAGAGCACTGATAACATTGAAAATTCACACAGATCAGGGTGCCTGGGTGGCTCAATTCTTTAAGCATCTGCCTTTGGCTCAGGTCATGATCCCAAGGTCCTACGATGGAGCCCCACGTCTGGCTCCCTGCTCTGTGGAGAATCTGTTTCTCCCTCTTACCCTCCCCCTGCTCATTCTCTCTCAAATAAATAAATAAATCTTTTTTAAAAGAGAGAAAATTCACACGGATCAAAAGAGGGGACTAGGAAAACAAAAAAGGAGACAAATGAAAACTAGCTTTTGTGGCCGTATAGAACAGGAGCACCTAGTATTAACCATGTATATTCTAGACTTTGGTGTCCTTGCTGTTTTCCTGTACAATTAAGTTCACAGTGTTTCCTCTAAGTAAGGAAACAACTGGCTAAGTGATGGCACCTTAAATGTGTGAAACATTTTTGGATTTATGAAACATTTCACCTGTATTGCTTTACTTGAGCCTGTGAGGTAGGCAAGCGGGGAAAGTGACCACTCACAGATGGCAGATGCAGCCTTAGAGAGAAGTGATTTATCCAAAGTTATACTCTACAGCTCAGTCTAGGTATTAATGACCCAGTCATGGTCTTCCCACTATATATAATCCACAGGAAATTAATAATACCTTTTTTAAAAAAAGATTTTATTTATTTATTTGACAGACAGAGATCACAAGTAGGTGGAGAGGCAGGCAGAGAGAGAGGAGGAAGCAGGCTCCCTGGTGAGCAGAGAGCCCGATGTGGGGCTTGATCCCGGGACTCTGGGACCATGACCTGAGCTGAAGGCAGAGGCTTCAACCCACTGAGCCACCCAGGCACCCCTTAAATGAAAATGTTTAATTAGATAAACTTTACTGGATAATTGTATAAATTTCAGTTATCTGGAACAATATGCAGAAGGGAACATTCCTAGGCTTCTGTTTAGCTGAAATTGCATCATGGTTAAGATCAGTACTCGCAAATCATTTCAGAGAGAGAGAGTTCAGTGTCATTTGAAGCAGTCAGGCAAGACTTCAACCTGACATAGCTGGAAGTAGTTCACATCTTTGATGCTTTTATTCCTTACTCCATGCACCAAATGCCAGGCATCATGACTAGGTGCTGGAAATACAAAGGTAAAAGACAAGCTTCCTGTCTTTACACTGAGTGGTAAAAACCTATGGAAAATCCAAATGGAAGTATCCAGTAAGCAGTTGTAAAAGTGAGTTTAGAGCTTAGGAGAAAGACCCAGGTTGAATAGGTAGATTTTATGAGAAATACATAAGCCTTTGGGGGGTGCCTAGGTGGCTCAGTTGCTAAGCATCTGCCTTTGGCTCGGGTCGTGGTCCCAGGATCCTGGGATCAAGCCCCGCATCGGGTTCCCTGCTCGGCGGGGAGCCTGCTTCTCCCTCTCCCACTCCCACTGCTTCTGTTCCCTCTCTCGCTGTGTCTCGCTCTGTCAAATAAATAAAATCTTAAAAAAAAAAAAAAAAAGGAAATACATGTCTTTTTTTTTTTTTTTTAAGATTTTATTTATTTATTTATTTATTTGAGAGAGCATGATCAGGGAGAAAGGCAAAGGGAGAGGGAGGGAGAGAATCTTGAGCAGACTCCATGCTGAGCATAGAGCACATCTTGTGGCTGATCTCACCACCCTGACATCATGACCTGAGCTGAAACCAAGAGTCTGACATTTAACTGACTGAGCCACCCAGGCACCCTGCATAAGTCACTATTGTAACATTTGGTGCGGGTTATCTTGACCAGTGAGAATGTGTAGAGCAAAAAGAGATGGCTAAGGACATGACCCTAGGGAACATCAACATTTAAGGAGCGTTCAGAGAAGGCTGAGAAAGAGAGGTCATACTAACAGAAGTGAAGTCATTCACTCATTTAAAAAATACAAATTAGGGCACCTGGGTGGCGCAGTCGGTTAGGTGTCTGATTCTTGGTTTCCACTCAGGTCATGATATCAGGGTTGTGAGATTGAGACCCACCTCAGCTCTGGGCACAACGCTGAGTCAGCTTGAGATTCTCTCCTCCCTCTGCCCCTCCCACTTATGCTCTGATTCTAGTCTACAGTGAGTAAATAAATATTTTTTTAAATGTTTTTAATTAAAAATATATATTTATTAAGTTCTTAGTTTCTGTCAAGAGGAACTACCCAGGAGCCAAAAGAGGAGAGCATTTCAAGGAAGGAGGGGTTACTGGGGTAACGGCCATAAAGAAGGCAAAAGGATAAAGACAGAAGAGCTGTTCACTGAATGTGACAGGGAGGTCATTAACAGCCTTGATGGGAACAATCTCAGTGGATTAATAGGGATAAAAAATAAGATGATTGAGAAGTGAATGAGAATAGGGAAATGGGTACAAAGAGTATAGGTGGCTATGTAGTTCAGCTGTGAAGGGAAGAAAGAAACTGAGTGATAGTTAATTACAGACAAGGATCAAGGGAAAGTTGAGAATTTTTTTTTTAAGTACACGAAATCCTTGAGCATGTGTAGATACTGAGGGGAAAATGTCAGTAGGAAAAAGAAAGGTTAAAAATGAAGGAGAGGGGTGCCTGGTTAGCTCAGTGGGTTAAGCCTCTGCCTTCAGCTCAGGTCATGGTCTTGGGGTCCTGGGATCAAGCCCCGCATGGGGAATCTCTGCTTGGCGGGGAACCAGCTTCCCACTCCCCCTCTGCCTGCCTCTCTGCCTACTTGTGATCTCTCTCAAATAAATAAAGAAAATCTGGAAAAAAAAATTAAGGAGAAAGGGGCACCTGGGTGGCTCAGTTAAGCACCTGACTTTTGCTTCGGCTCAGGTCTGGCTCTCAGGATCCTGAGCTCGAGCCCTGAGTAGGGCTCAGGCTGAGGTCTGCTGTCCCTCTCCCTCCACTCTTCCCCTGCACCTGCTCTCTCTCAAATAAATAAATAAAAATCTTTTATTATTATTTTTTAAAGATTTATTTATTTATTTGACACACAAAGAGATACAGTTAGAGAGGGAACACAAGCTGGGGGAATGGGAGAGGGAGAAGCAGGCTTCCCACAGAGCAGGGAACCCAATGTGGCAATCGATCCCAGGACCCTGGGATCATGACCTGAGCTGAAGGCAGACGCTTAACGACTGAGCCACCCAGGCACCCCAAAAATCTTTTTTTTTTTAATGAAGGAGAAAGGATTTGAAGACATGTGGAATAAGGCCCCAAAGTAGGAGATGGGACAGATTTAGGCAACCAATGTATTAATTGTGAACACCTGCTATGTGTCAGGCACTGTATTAAGTGCAAAATGCAAAGAGAGACAAGCAACACAGCCTACCTAGGCCTTGTGTGCACAGAGCTGATGGTAACGTGGGAAGGTGAACCTTAGACAGGCAACATGGGTTCCTCATTTACTGGGATGACAGAGATGCGAGGATGCAGCTAAGTGCATCTGGAGAGGGCCCAAAGTGGTTGGTGGAATTCTCACATTACTACTGTTTTCTCTGAAGATGCATGTGGGTTCTGCTGAGATAAGGGAAGAAACTTGAGGAATGAGGTGGAAGTTTGAAATAACTACTTTTAAGGAATGGGAGAATGTGATTTTCTAAGCTTAGAGACCCTGAATTTATTAAAGT
The DNA here is from genome assembly GCF_022355385.1 of Mustela nigripes. Classification (NCBI taxonomy): domain Eukaryota; kingdom Metazoa; phylum Chordata; class Mammalia; order Carnivora; family Mustelidae; genus Mustela; species Mustela nigripes. The sequence continues at coordinate 106,205,390 of NC_081570.1, read as the reverse complement.
CTCCAATCTGTGGGACTGTGGGATTTTTCTCCATAAGACATTGAGGAGTAGAACAGAGTCATTTGGATTTGTCCTTTGAAGGAGTTCATCCATTTCTTTCCATACCCAGTGCCGCTGTCCTTACCTGACTGCCTCTGTCCCCATATCCTCAAACACCCTATTTTCTTGCTAGTAGGTTTCCTTGTCTTCTTGCTAAAATAAAGCATTTTGACAGATAATAACATTATTTGAGAACTTTAAATAACATCCTATTCCTGTCATATTATTTTAACTTACTCACCTCAGTGTTCCAGGCCTTCCACAATTTGTCTCCCTTTTCCCTTTCCTCTGCTTGTAACTAGTGTCTTTCTTATATTACTCATACCCAGCCTTTTGCTATCCATGCTTCAGGTTCAATGCTTACCAAGTACAAACTTTTGTTTAAGCTGTGTTACTCTTTGGAACATTTTCTCCTTTCTTTTGCACCAAGCCAACTCCCACCAAAATTCTCCCATCCCCCATGATAAAATGTATCCAACATCTTTCCTTGCAGTAATCATGAAAAAGATTTATAGTTTATTCTTCATTTAGAAATCATACTCAACCCTTCTTTCTTTCTTCCTTTCTTGAGACTTGGTATTGCATTTTAATCATTTAGTGCATATAAGTTTTATTTTAATTCAAATAGATGGCCCCCGTCCCGAGATTTTATTTTTGGATTGCCTGGCTGGCTAGGTTAGTAGAGCATGCGACTCTTGATCTCAGGGTCATGAGTTCAAGCCCCACACTGGGTGTGCAGCCTACTTAAATAATAAAAATAATTAATTAATTAAAAACAAAGTTCTCTTTTTTAAAAGATTTTACTTATTTATTTGCACACACAAAAGAGAGAGAGCGAGAAAGCATGAGCAGGGAGGAGATGGAGAAGCAGGGAGTTCAATGCAGGGCTTGATCCCAGGACCCTGGGATCATGACCCGAGCCAGGTGCCCCAAAAGATTTTATTTTTAAGTAATCTCTACATTCAATATGAGGCTTAAACCCACAACCACAAGAGTCACATGTTCTACCTATTGAGCAAGCCAAGCACCCCAATGGCCATTTTGTTTATTTTTTTCTTATCATCGAGATTTCATTTTTTTAAAAGATTTTACTTATTTGAGAGAGAAAGAGCAAGGACAAGCAGGAGGGGGGCAGAGGGAGAGGGAGAAGCAGACTCCCTGCTGAGCAGGTAGCCTGACAAAGGCTCCATCCCAGGGCCCCAAGACCAGGAGTCAAAAGCCCCAAGATTTTGAGCCAAAGTCAAACACTTAACTGACTGAGCCACCCAGGCACCCCTTTCTGTGTTTGTTTCTATAAGTTAGTGGAATAGCTGCTACTCTTAAACTTAAAGGGATGGACTTATGTATGGTCATCATTTGTATAGACTATGTGTCTGCTGACTTATGCTGGCTGGCTGGCTGGAGTTGTGGCTGTCATGGGCTGGTGGTCTTGGAGCACTCCTTCTTGGGGCTGCCCTGGTGGGAGAGTGAATGGTCATTTTTTTAAAGACTGGGACCACATCCCACAGTGGATTGTACCTGAAGTAAGTGCTTAATACTTATTGGATGGAACTGAGATTTTAGTTGAGCCCTAAAATTTTAAATAAATTACACCTCAATCTCCATTCACTAATGTATTTAATGAGCATATAGTTGATTACCCAAGTCCTTGCTAAGAGCTGGGGAGATTTCTTTCAACCTCCAAGTGCCTCTATATTTTGAGCTGTCTTTCTCCCAAAACCTCTTTACAACCTTTAAAACACTGAATTGCCTTGGACCCAAGACCCTCTGTAATTAGCCTTGTGTAAGTATTGTTCTATTGTTTCTGATTAGTCTCACTATTTCACCTGGTCTTCCATCTCCAAGTCTGTGTGTGTGTGTGTGTGCATGTGTGTGTGCGCGTGTGTGTTTATATTTCTTGGTTACTTGCTGTGAGGCTTAGCCCAGTCAGCGATGCTACCCATCCTGATCTCAGTTCAGTAAAGACTGGCCATAAGTAGCAAACCCCTGCCCCTCCTCTCTTCCAGTCCAGAGACTAGTATGTAGGAGGAGGGGAAAGGAGGTGCCCACACAGATAAAACTATCCAAGAATGCCAATATCTCCCAGGCCACCCACTATCCTGGGAATTTTGAGAACGTCTTTTGTCCCAGCCCCCACGCAGGGAAAAATCTAAGGAGGCAATACCAAGGTGGGAGCCAAGCAGTGTTGTCTGAAGTAGTCTCATTCTCCCTCCCTGCTGACAGTCCCAGAATCAAAGGGTCTTTATGGAGGGTGGAGATGGAGAAGGAGCTGTTTTGCTGTCTGAAGAATCTCCAGGGCCCTCTAAAGGAAGATGGAACAACACTAATCCTGTATCTGGGGGCCAGTCAGGCTATGTGGGGTTGGGACAACTGGTCACTTTCCCTCTTTGGAGTCTTCACCTTACTCCTCTTTCTGTGTGATTCTCTGAGTCAGTTTGTCTCAATCTCCACATCTCACTTTTGGCTTGAGCCCCACTCACCTGTCCTCTTCCATCAACCAACAGCCTGATTGCCAGCGACCCTGGCTTCCTGGCTCCCTAGTTCCTGGCCTAGTGGCCCAAGCCCATGCTGCTCTGACAGGGTTAGAGGGGAGGAGATGATGGGGACAAGAAAAACCTCCTGGTGACATCTACTTTTCCTTCCCCAGGCCTCAAGCCCTCAAGTGTATGCTAGGCCTCCCTTATTGGGGTCATGATGAATACAGGGAGGAGGCATGTGGGGAGACATAAGGAGGTTGAAGCAAAAACAGTAGAGAGGAGGGACAGAGGGTTGGGGCAGAGTAGAGGTGGAGGGGGGAGACTCTCAAAGCGGAAGCAGGATAGCCAAAGCCCCTGGGGAGAAAGGAGGGGGGGAAAGTCGCACGGCTCTGACACCTCAGCCCAGCCGAGGTCTCCGGGTTTTTCGTCTGTCGCTCCTTCCAGCTTCTCTTCCTCCCTCTCTTGTGAGATTTCTTCCCGAGGCCTCTCCATTTTAAAGCATGTGATCCCCTCCGTCCGAGTCTTAGCGACGGTCCTCGGGTCTCTCCATCTCGCGCCTGGCTTGGGTCTCAGGCTGAGCCTCCCGGCCTGGCCCTCTCGGTGGGCGGTGCTTCTTACGCTCCGCCCCCAAGAAGGACTACTGGTGGAGAGGTGTCGAGAAGGCGGTGTCCAGACAGCTTCTGAGAGTCGGACTGGTTGCGGTGACCCAGAGGCGGGCCGGAGGCGGGGCCAGTAGGAAGGCGGGCGGGGCGGCTGGGGCCGGGCCCAGAGCCCCGGGCGGTCGCATTGTTTTCCTGCGCCGAGCCGCGGCGGGAGTGGGGGCTGCGACTGCGACCCAGGACTCGCCCGACCCGACTGCGCCCGCGAGGTCGGATCCGAGCTCCATCCCATTCGGACGCTCGTCACGTCTCGCCAGAGCCCCAATCACGGATTACGAACTCGGCGCGGTGCGGGGCCGCTGCCCGCCCGCTGCGATCTTGGTCCCGCTGACCCGGATCTCGGGGCAAGTACCCCGGAGCGGGGATGGGGTTGCAGGGAGGCGAGGAGGACCCGGGGCGCCGCAGGCTGGGGACAACCTTCCGAAGTGCGAGAGGGACCCGGGAGGGTGCCAGCGCGCTGTGTGCTTGCCTGACGGAGAGGGTCAGCGGAGTTGGGGTGCACGGAGGGAGGAGGGGACCGTGGCCGAACCCCGTCAATGCACTGCTGGGCGCAGGGTCCGGGCGCCTCTTCCCAGCAGGTTTCTCCGAGCTGCGTCCATTGCGTTGGGGAGCGCGAAGGGCGATTATTTAAGGCGCGCACCGTACAGTGGGTGGAAAATCTGGTCCCTTGACTCCCCAGCAGGAAAACTAAGGTTCTGAGACCCGCGGAGAACTGGACCCTCTCGAGGTCCCTGCAGGGATGGGAAGGGGGACGCGTCGTTCGGACTTTGGTGTGACGCCTGCACCTCTGTCCTTGTGCAAACGGGAGTCTGAGCACCACTCAGGTAGTTGGCTTGGGCAGAGTGGGGGAAGGGGGGCCCCCCCAGAGAAACAACAGTCCCCGTGCTCTCCTCCTTCCTTCACCCCACTCGCGCCGGTGCTTTTTTAGACCGGGATTTCCGAAGGAGAAGAGCCTGGCTGGCGACTGCACCTTGAGCCCGAGGACTCCGCTCAGCGCTGGTCCCAGGCCTGCCCTCCTCGGTTCCCAGCCTCTGGCCCTGTTTCTCTGGCCTCGGAGACCCGCCTCCGCTCCTCAATCGCTGCTCCCATCCCCACTCTGTCTGCGCCCGCAGGCCCCTCCAGCCCCTCCTCCCGCTAACGTGGCTCTGGGACCCGGTCCCGGCCCAGACTCTGCTACCCGCCCCTCTTGGAGCCCCAGATCCAGTAAAGGGGAGACTCGTCGAGCCCCTGGCCCTGGGCCCACCTTATGCCAGGGTCTAGACACCTGGTTATCCTCGTTGGGGGCTGGGTAGGAAGGGAAGGTAGGTTAGGAGCCAGGGGCTGGGGGTGGGGGAAATGTCTTGGAGAAGGGAAGGCGCCTTCAGCCTGTTCCTCGAGGATTCTCCGAGCGCCCCTCATCCCTTCTACGTCTCCTCTCCTCCCCCAGAGGAAGGTGGACTGGGGTGGGCAACCAGCCTGAGAGCTTCCTGCTATTGTCCCCAGCCCAGTCTCCCCTTCTCCATCCCTTCCCCAGCCTCCCCCAAGACTCTGCTTATGACTCTGGCTATGACCTGGCCACTCCTCAGAGGTGGCTGCAAGGGCCAGGAGGAGAGAGAAGGGCTCTTTCCTCTCCCAGCAAAGGGAAGACCTTGGAGGGGGAGATAGAGACAGCCAGCACCCGCCCCCCCCCCCCAATTTTCCTCAGACGGGGGATATTATGCAGCTGGGGTTGGTCCCAGCGGAGTAAGCCTTTTCCCAGGCCTGGAGTGGGATGGGGACTGCTTAGATACTGCTTCTCCAAAAACAGATATGGGAAGCCCTCTTAAAGATATATTATACTTAAGTCTAGGGGGCCAATGCAAAGGCCAACCAAGTGTTTTCAGAGGCTGGACTAATCCAGTCTAAGTTGGGGGGGTGGGGTGCAGAGACATTGGGTGGGAGAGAGGCAGGACCTGCTCTCTCATGGAAGAAGAAAGGGGCTGGGGGTGCTTGCTATCAGAGCATTTCGCCTAGAAATGAAGAGCATGTAAATGAGATGCAAATTAGCCTCTATTGTCCCCAGCTAGGGCGCTTTTGCGTAGAAGCCTGCTGGATTCTGAGGGTTTTAATGTGGGAGTGGTCATCCTGCCCCCACAAACTGTCCCAGTCAACCTTTTCCCCAGGACTGGTCTAGCAATTCCAGGAGCTTCTGGCTAGGAGCCAGCCCCAGCCCCTGCCCTCACACTTTAGGCACAAAGCGCCAGCACCTTTGCAGTCAAGCTTAATGTCAACTCCCCCTCCCACCCCCTCCCACACACACTCTTCCAGGGCAGCGCGTCCTCTACCCTGGCCTCAGTAGACTTTTGAATTTTCACATTTTCTTTTAAGGGATGTGGTAAAGAGGTGTAGCTAAGCCTCTTCCCTCCTGTCCCTTCTTCCATCAGGTCAGAGGTCTCCTATCCCCCTCAAACCCCCACAGGAGTCATCACCCCAGGTAAGGAAAGGGCAGCAGCTCCTGAGGGCAGGAGATCGAAGCTGGCATGGCCTGGGAACAGGAAGAGGGTCTGGCTGTTCTCCCCACTTGCCAAAGTTGTTTCCTGAGTGAAGATACCAGTTGCCCAGGGCAACTTGGAGGGGGAGGATAGGAGACAGGCTGTGTCCCTTTCTCTTCCCTTGGGACCAACAGCATCCGGAAACATGGCGGGGTGGGGGGGTGGGGGGGTTGTGTGCGCAGTTAGGGAGGCTTGGCCTTTCAGCACCAGGGGGTCATTGGTTAGCAGATGACTGCTCTGTCCCTGCGGGGGAGGGGGGGTCATCATTAGGTGTTCCTACCCCTGCCCCTCCTCCAGCCCTCTTGGGACCCCATCTGACGTCAGCCTCCCCACCAGTGACGCTGAACTGGGGGTGGGGTACACTTGGGTCCTGGCTTCAAGAGTGGAATTGGGGAGACGGAATGGGCTGGTCCTGGAAGCCCAGGGTCGCTTGTTTAGGCAACACGGCAGGATGAGCAGGTAAGGATGGGTGAAGAATAGCAGTCTGTTACAGCAAGAAAGGATTCTCACCGTTCCTGCCCTGATTTTGGAGCGGTTGAGCCCCTCACTCCAGTTCTAGGGGAAGGAGGGCAGGAAGCTGGTGTACACCTCCCACGGGGTTCCACCTGGGTCAGCTGGGGGTGGGCCATGGTGCTGATTGGTGGGAAGGAAGGCTGTCTCCCGTCCCTTCGACCATATCCATCTTTTCCTGGACTTTGGGCTACCGTTGCCTGCCTGTCGTTGAATTATTTATATTTCCATTTTGAGGCAGCCCGAAGAGGGAAGGAAGGGAGAGAGGGACATACATATGCAGCCGGTTCTCCTCACCAGGACAGCCAGTTCCCTGCCGGGTTCCTCGTAGGGGGTTGGTTCTCTTCCTCAGCAAGTGTGAGCACTGGTTCTTCAGAGCCAGCTGGGAGGGGGCACAGTGGTCGGGCAGACAGCTGCAGCCAGAGCTAAATTTAGCCTCTGATCTGGCTTTGATGCAGATTCATTTTTGGCTAAGGCAGCCCCCCACCACCACTCTCCTCCCCACCCAGCTTCTCCCCAGCAATGGGAAGATCCCTTGAACCATGAACTTAGACCAGGATGGTGACCCCTAGGTTTCCTCCTCCAACTCTGTTCTTCCTCACCCCTATCGAGGGTGATAGCTTCCTCGCAGCTGCCTCTGCCTGGGCACAGTGCCTGCATGGCTCCCAGGGTGCCGCAGGGGTCTGTGAGGGAGGGGGAGGCAGACATAGTGCCCTCTTCCTCCTCCCAGTGCCAAGGAGTCACTATTTATAATTTTAAGCCTTTGGTGTTTAATTATAACTGAGAAGGGGTTAGCAAGGGAGGGGGCCAGGAGGTGTCACCTACCGAATGTCCCAGGCCCAGTCAGGAGAGAAGAGAGGAGGCTGAGTGAGAAGGCTTGGAAGGGGAGCGGGTGTGTCCTGTCCTTACCTGGGGTCACGCCTGCAGGCCTCACACTAGCCAGTCTGGGCCAGTTGGAGAGAGAAACGCCCTGAGTGACAGTGACAGCTGGCTTGGACCGACGCAGTGCCAGAGAAAGGGTTGTTTCCCCCAGCCCACAGGGTCTTCTGGGGATAAATCAGGGGAGCAGCCTGCCAGTGTTAAGGGTGAAGGATTCAGCCCCGTCCCCACTCTTCTCTGTCTCCTTCCAGGGCTGGCATATGGGTGAGGGGGTACCCCCTGGGGCCTGAGCTGCCCCGCACAGGATGCCCCGTGCCCCCCACTTCATGCCTTTGCTGCTTCTGCTGCTGTTGCTCTCACTTCCCCACACCCAGGCGGCCTTTCCCCAGGACCCCCTCCCTCTGCTGACCTCTGACCTGCAAGGTGAGTGACCTCGGCCCACCCCCCTGTTGTGTGAGCTCAGCACTCAAGACCCCAGCAAGGGAGGAGGAAGGGTGGGAGGTGAGGTACAGGAAGGTAGGCAGTGGACGGAAGTGGACGACGGAGAGGAGGGGGGCACTCAAGCCTGTCGCCCATCGCTGCTGGGCCCACTTGCTGCACTCTTGAGGCCACACTGTTGCGCAGGGGTTGACAACACAGACCCAGCTAGGGGCTTGACAACCCAGCCGGACCACATACTTTAGCTGGTTTGAATCCCTGCCCAGCTGCTTGGGAGCTGCAGGACCTCGGTTGAGGTGGTTCACCTTTCTTTGCCTCGGTCTCCTCATTTGCAGAATGAAGATAACAGATAGTGTTCTCCCTTATTAGAGTTATTTAGGGATTAAGTGAGGGCATCCTCGGAAAGGGCCGAGAACGCTGTCTGGCACACACTCAGTGTTTTCTGTGTGTTTGCTATTATTATTAGTTACACAACGAAGGCTTGGGGCTGGTTTGGTGATGCCCCCACACCCCTCACCTCCCTCTCCACCATCTGTACCACAACTAAGCTGGGGTCCTGCTGTAAGGGAAACCATACACCCACTTTTTTTCTGAGAAGAAAAAACTTTATTTGCAAGTTCCTGTTGTATATGTAGGATTTTGAGTAACTCTAAGGATGAAAGAACCGCAGCTGGGTCCCTGGGAGTGAGGGTTGGGGGATAAGAGTAGCACTTTTGTGTGCCAGACGCTAGCCTAAGCACCTTGCAAATGCTAAGACATCAATCCCTGAACTCTGAGCTCCCTTGGAGCGCTGAAGATCTTGGTCGCCATGGTCAGGCCCATGGTCTGGCCTGTGGATGCCCTGTGGGTCAGGGGAGGCTGGAACCGGGGAGGGCTGAGGTGGCCTCTGAAGAACCTTAAGGGCTGGGAGAAATGGAGTAAGTGCTCCAGACAGGACAGCATTCGATGTGGGAACTAGAGAGGAGCACTCGCCACACCGCCCACCCCTCTCACTGCCCCCTCCAGAAGGAACGGAGTTCAGCTTTGGAGTCAGACAGATCTGACTCGGAACCCCAGTACCTGCCACTTCAAGCTAATGGAGCTATGTGAATTCCTTAATGGCTCAAGGCCATAGGCTTCTCATCTGTAAAATGGGGCCACTATTAGTACTTCCTTCACAGAGCTGTATTTAAATTAGGCAATTCCAAGTACTAACAGGGTGGTTGGCAGAAGTTAAGTGCTCAGGATGAGCAAGCATTATTTAATAGTTGTATTGATAGCTTTACCTCACAACTCACCTCGCTCTTCCATGACGTCTATGACTGAGGTTTGTCTTGTTGGGAAGGATACTGAGGAAGGAAAGTCTGGCTGGCCCTCATCCCGCACATCTCTTTGTCTTCCAGGTACTTCCCCATTATCATCCTGGTTCCGGGGCCTGGAGGATGATGCTGTGGTTGCAGAACTTGGGCTGGACTTTCAGAAATTCCTGACCTTGAACCGGACCTTGCTAGTGGCTGCCCGGTAAACTGACCGTGGCACAGTTGTGGGGCCAACATGCATGCTCCTGAGCAGCCATGGGACCTGCATGGCCACTGCAGTATCTTGCAGGGGACACATGCAGGTGTACAAGCCATGGGACATGGACATGCTTGGACCCAGGGCACAAATGCCAAGGCATGGAGTAAGGGGGAGGACAGAGGGCAGGAGGTCTGCACTGTTTGTCTCTGAGCTGCTGAGCCTGAGCAGGGTGGGTGCTAAGGAGTTCAGGTGGGGTGCCTTGCCTTGGCTCTGATCCCTCCTTACCTGTCTCTTCAGGGATCACGTTTTCTCCTTCGATCTTCAAGCTCAGGAAGAAGGAACAGGACTGGTGCCCAACAAGGTGAGGGGCGTGTGGGAGGAGGTGCAGGCTTGGAGATGAGGCTGGGAGCGGTCCGGTGGGGATAAAGCAAGGAGGGACGAGAACTCCAAAAGGAGCCATAATGTGAGGGGACCTCCAGGTTGCCCCATGATGTTCCCTCCTTTACTTGTCTTCTCAGTATCTGACATGGCGGAGTCAAGACATGGAGAACTGTGCTGTACGGGGAAAGCTGACGGTGAGGAGTGGGATGAGAATTCTGAGGGGAGAATTTCCTGCCTCCAGGCTCTGTCCAAGTGGTCCTGCACTGTGCCCGCTTTCCCAAAACCCACTTCCATCTCAGGACACGGGGGAAATGTGCAGGAAAGGGAATGAATGATTTTCACCTTCCTTCCCAGAAAAGTGAGGCTCCAGCAGGCCCAAGAATTTGCCTGAGGTTGCGGGGCAGTGATTAGCTTACTTGGGACTTTACCCACATTGCTATGACTGGCTGCGGGGAGGTGGCCTAACGTCCTGGGCCCCCTGTCCCAATCGTAGGGACTCCTGTGGCTGACCTAGAATTTGGGGTTCTCTAGGACGAGTGCCACAACTACATTCGTGTTCTTGTTCCCTGGGACTCTCAGACACTCCTTGCCTGTGGAACGAATTCATTCAGCCCCGTGTGCCGCAGCTATGGGGTACAAAGGCGGAGGCGGGTGGCAGTGGGGTCAGGATGGGAGTGGGAAGAGAACCCAAGATGGGCGACCAGTTTGGTGGGGGCGGGCCAGCCACGGTGGAGAATTGGGAGTGCCGGGCGGAAGGGTCCAGAAGGGGTGGGGGAAAGAGGCAAGGGGACATGAGGGAGTGGGCTGTGGAGCCAGACTCCAAGACCCCAACGATTCCAAGAACCTGCTCCTTCTGCCTCCAGATAACTTCGCTGCAGCAGGAGGGTGAAGAGCTGAGTGGGCAGGCTCGATGCCCCTTTGATGCCACCCAGTCCAACGTGGCTGTCTTTGCAGGTGTGCACCTAGGCGTTTAAGAAACGGGCCTGTGGCAGGAGGGGGCTCCGGCCTTAGCCTTTCTTCTGATTTGGTCTTTGCCCATGTTCCCGAGTGCAGGGTTGAGCTGGGGACAGGGTCAGGCTAAGGGAGACCCAAGCCTTGGGTTAGGCGACCCCAGAAGAGCCAGATCCTTGGGTCCTCACCTGACCCCACCCTACCCACCCCTCCAGAGGGCAGCCTTTACTCAGCCACGGCTGCGGACTTCCAGGCCAGTGATGCTGTAGTTTACAGAAGCCTCGGGCCTCAGCCCCCACTCCGCTCCGCCAAGTACGACTCCAAGTGGCTCAGAGGTCAGGGCCGGGCCTGGGGGATGTTGGCTGCTCGTGGGGAGGAGGTGCAGGGGAGGGACTGTGGCAGGGAGCGGGCAGATGGCCGCTGGTACGGTTCGTGTTTGCCAAGGCAAGAGGCTGCGTGGGGCCAGGTGTTTCTGAGCATACCATTCCGTTTCCCCTTTCAGAGCCACACTTTGTCCACGCCTTGGAGCATGGAGACCATGTCTACTTCTTTTTCCGGGAGGTCTCTGTGGAGGATGCCCGGCTGGGAAGGGTAAGGAGATGGGCCCCAGTGGGCGTAGCTAGAGAGTTCTGCTTGATCCTGAGAAGCCAGTCAGAGTCAGGGGAGAGCTGCTGAACCCCATGTTCACCACACAATCCCCTGGACTCTGAGCCCCAACTTGGAGTTGCCCCCACATCCTGCTGTGTCCCTCATCCTTGACTCAGTCTGATCTACCACACTATACCCTTGCTTTGCTGTGGCCCTGGCATCTGTCCCTTGGTGCTCCCAGATACCCCCAACACCCGCATCCTGCCCCGCTGGCCCTGAGGCCCTCACTGTTCTCAGCATCCCCTGCTCTCCTCCCCCAGGTACAGTTCTCCCGAGTCGCCCGTGTGTGTAAGCGTGACATGGGTGGCTCGCCTCGGGCCTTGGACCGCCACTGGACATCATTCCTGAAGCTGAGGCTCAACTGCTCTGTCCCTGGGGACTCTACCTTCTATTTTGACGTCTTACAGGCCTTAACTGGGCCTGTGAACTTGTATGGCCGCCCCGCTCTCTTTGGGGTCTTCACCACCCAGACCAATAGGTTAGTACTAGACTAACCAATGTGGTCCAATCTGTCCTTGTCCCACCAGCGTCCAAGCTCCCCTCTCAAAGCCTCCCATTGCCCCTACCTGGAGGTGAAACTCCCTTCAAAGCCAGCTTGCTGTTCTGACCTTCTTTCTCCCAGCATGGCCTCCAGGGGGCTGTCTCGCTCTCTCAGGCTCCGCCCCCTAACATGGCACTTAAGGTTAGCTGCCGTCTTACCTGGGAGGACCGTGTGATCCCTTCCAACACCTAGCCCGCATCTTTTTCTGGCTCCTTCAGCATCCCTGGCTCTGCGGTCTGTGCCTTCTACCTGGATGATATCGAGCATGGGTTTGAGGGCAAGTTCAAGGAGCAGAGGAGTCTGGATGGGGCCTGGACACCTGTGTCTGAGGACAGGGTTCCCTCCCCCAGGTACCCAGGATGAGAGTGGTTTTTTTGGGGTTGGGGCAGAAGCAAGAAGCGAGTTCCAACATGGGATTATGAAGAGAGGGTCTGTGGGATTATGGGGAGAGGGCTCAGCGGGCTGGCATGGGACTGGTGAGCTGCAGAGAGGGGGGAAGCGGTAGTGTGAACGTCTGTGTAAAGGGAGAGAGCAAGGGTTACCGATCGTGTCTGAGAGCAGTTGGTCGGGGGCACAGAGCCTAACTGAGCCCTGGCTCCCTGTCCTAATGCTGCCCCTTCCCGTGTTCATCCCAGGCCAGGATCCTGTGCCGGAGTCGGTGTGGCTGCCTTGTTCCCCTCCTCTCGAGACCTACCTGATGAAGTTCTGACCTTCATCAAGGCTCACCCGCTGCTGGACCCCGCCGTGCCACCAGCCACCCATCAGCCTCTGCTCACCCTCACCAGCAGGTAGCTAAAAGAACAACTGCTGACCAACCCCCATGCCCAGCCACTCTCCTCTGACCTCACATGGGTCAGTCACATTGGTGAGGGGAGGGAGGGAGGTATGAAGGAACGTCTGGGAGGGGAAGGACCCAGGAGTGTGCACCAGGAGACATGTACTGTCCTTGAGACGCTCCGGATTCCACCAGTCGGGTGGCCCTGACTGAGGCCTGTCCCTCCAGGGCCCTACTGACCCAGTTAGCTGTGGATGGTAGGGCTGGTCCCTACAGGAACACCACAGTCCTGTTCCTGGGCTCCAACGATGGGACCGTGCTGAAGGTGCTGCCCCCGGGGGGGCCCTCGGGAGGACGTGAACCCATCCTGCTGGAGGAAATCAATGCCTACAGCCCCTCCAGGTGAGGCCTTGGTCTGGCAGTGCTCCCTGTCCCCCACCATCACCCTGCAGAGCAGGAATGGGAAGTGAGCTGGTAGACTGGGCTGTGGGGATGTGGTGGGGACTCCAGCGCTGGCTTCCACGTGGCCGAAGCTATAGGCTAGAGGGGTTTGGTAAGAAGCTAGGTAGTGTGGTGGGGCAACACTGGGACTTGTAGTCTTAGGCACCTCCCCACCTTCTGTTCTTTAACTGACCCAGGGAAAACGGAGCCTCCCCTGCCCCATCTCTGATTCCTTCCTGCCTCACCCTAGGTGCAGTGGGAAGCGGGCCGCCCAAATGGCACGGCGGGTCATAGGGCTGGAGCTGGACACTGAAGGTCACAGGCTCTTTGTGGCTTTTTCTGGCTGCATCATCTACCTCCCTCTCAGCCGGTGTGCCCGGCACGGGGCCTGTCGGAGGTGAGAGGGGCCTGGCCCCCCCCAGGGCCAACAGGAGCCCGGGAACACAGGCGTGGGGGAAGGTGTGGCAGGGAAATGCAGGGTGTGGTTGGGAGGGAAGGGTGCGCTGGGCATTGTGCAGGTGGGCAGTGCCCAGGGCCTAGAACAGGCATTGGGACAGGGCAAGATGGGAACATGGGGTCAGGGGCCTCCAGCAGGCCAGGGTGAGAGCTGCAAGGGCAGGGCCATTGGATGGGATTAGAGCGGTGAGCCTCATATGACTCCGTTTCCCCAGGAGCTGCCTGGCTTCTCAGGACCCATACTGTGGATGGCACAGCTCCAGAGGCTGTGTGGATATCAGGGGACCTGGTGGGTAAGTGAGGGGCCCCCAAATCTCCCGAGGAGAAAGTTCTGTTTGCCCCACTCAAAGAAGCAGCTCAGGGCCAGTGTCGGGGGCTGGGGGCAAGATATATAACCACCCTATGCTACCTCTGTCTCCTGCTAGGACTGATGTAGACCCCACTGGGAACCAGGAATTCACGGAGCACAGCGACTGCCAAGGTAAAGAGGGCTGGGACAGCCATAGCCATAGCTGCACAAGGCTGTGACGGCCATCAGCTACAGCCCAGGTGTGGGCTTATGTACTTCTGTGGCAGTCGCCCCCTTCGGTTCCTCATGAAGCTACCACCCCGGCCCCCTCACCCCCCACCTCCATCGTCACTCTCTGCCTTCCTTCTTCATAGATGGAGCTACTGGGAGTCAGTCTGGCACAGGGGATTCTGCTTATGGTGAGTCTGCCTATCCCAACGCCATCTTCCCTTGCTTGGCCCCCACGCACCCACGTGTGTGCTCCGTGGCGACAGCAGACAGCTGCCCACACACACTGGGTCTCAGATGAGGGCCGGCATACTCCAAACAGCCCACATAGAGCTCGGTGCTTGGCACACAGTAGGGTGCTTAATAAATAGTTTTTGAAAAAAATACATGAAAGAATGTCCTGCACGGTGAGCCTTTCCCCATGCCCAGAGGAAAGTAGAGGCTGGAGTTCTGGACCTTTGGGTTCCAAAGAGGGGGCAGGGGTGGGGAGGACCCACTGAATGGGTGTCAGAGGTAGAAAACAGGAGCCTCACTGGCTCTGACCTGGTCTCTGTCACCAGTGCTTCTGGGTCCTGGCCCTTCCCCTGAGACCCCCAGTCCCCCCAGTGATGCCCACCCCTGGCCCCAGTCTTCCACTCTTGGAGCTCACACTCAGGGTAAGGGGGCTGGCTGGGAGGGATAGGAGTGAAGCGTGGGGCTGGTGAGTCTTGAAGAATTCTAAGCCCCTCACTGACGCATTTGGTGCTCACTAATGCCTGTTTGGAGCTTCCTCTCCCCCGAGCTGGGCTGCTTAGACCCACCGCCTTCTGCACTGGCAGAGTTTGGAACTCGCTCTAGGCATGGCTACAGGGCCTGGAACTGGGATGGGTACTCCCCAGGCCCAAGCTCTAGCCTGTGTGTGAGGTCTAGTGTGGTGGATTGACTGTGTATGTTGAGCGCGGGGGTGGGGGGGTGGGGGGGTGTCTGTGTCATTATGAGGAAGGTCAGCCCGTGTTGGAGTGAGGCTGAGCAGCAGCAGCAGAGAGGTGAAACTCCAACTTGCCCTCCCATGCCCACCTACCTTGGCTGAGCCTCCCTCCTCCCCTCTCGGTCAGCAGGCGTGCGCCGGGACCTCCCCCCAGCCTCAGCCTCCCTCTCCGTCCCCATCCCACTCCTCCTGGCCTGTGCTGCTGCAGCCTTCGCCCTGGGCGCCTCAGTCTCTGGCCTCCTGGTCTCCTGCGCCTGTCGCCGAGCCCACAGACGTCGGAGCAAGGACGTCGAGACTCCGGGGCTCCCGCGCCCTCTCTCCCTTCGCAGCCTGGCCCGGCTGCACGGAGCGGGCCCAGAGCTGCCGCCGTCCAAGGACGGAGACTCGGCGCAGCCGCCCCAGCTCTACACCACCTTCCTGCCTCCTCCCGACGGCGTAGCCCCGCCGGAGGTGGCCTGCCTGCCCACGCCGGAGTCCACGCCCGAGCTGCCCGTCAAGCATCTACGCCACGCTGGGGGGCCCTGGGAGTGGAACCAGAATGGGAACAACGCCAAGGAGGGCCCCGGCCGCGCGCGGGGCGGAAGCGCAGCGGGAGGGCCAGCACCTCGAGTCCTGGTGAGGCCACCACCGCCCGGCTGTCCGGGGCAGGCCGTGGAAGTCACCACCCTGGAAGAACTGCTGCGCTACCTGCACGGCCCACAGCCGTCCAGGAAGGGGGCCGAGCCCCCGGCCGTGGCAGCGTTGACCTCCCGGGCGCTCCCACCAGAGCCCGTTCCCACCCCCGCCCCTTCCCTCTTTGCGGGCTCCAGCCTCCTCCCCCCGGAGTGTGGTCTGCCTCTAAGGCTGGACGTGCCACCCGAGGGGAAGTGTGCGGCGCCGTCCACCCGGCCCGCCCTCTCCGCCCCTGCTCCCCGGCTAGGGGTCGGAAGCAGTCGGAGGATGCCCTTCCCCACGCACCGGGCGCCCCCTGCCCTGCTCACTCGGGTCCCCTCGGGGGGGCCCTCCAGGTACTGCGGGGGTCCCGGGAGACATCTCCTGTACCTGGGCCGGCCGGAGGGGTATCGGGGCCGCGCTCTGAAGAGGGTAGACGTCGAGAAGACCCAGCTGCCCCCGAAGCCTCCCCTCGTCTCGCCCTCTTCCCAGCCGGCTGTCCCCAACGGCAGCCATTTTAACTTTTAAAAGGGAGCTGCGCCAAGTCCTCGGATGGCGCCCTTGAAGCCCGTGCCCTCAAAGGCCAAGAGCATGGACGCATCTCCATGGACAGAGGCCCTCCCTCTCTCCGTGTTCCACACCTCCAGCCTTCCTGGACTCTGAGAGTCTCCCGGGGTCCCAGCCCGCCTCGGGTTTATTTATTGACGTCTTTCTCCCTGTCCTCGAGAGAGGAGTGGGAGGTGAGAAGCTCGCTCCCTCAGTGAGCCAGCTTTTCGGGGGGAACTGGCGCACTCCCACTCCCCCCTCCCTCAGCCAAGCTGCCTTAACTCGCCCCTCCGGGCTTCCTCCATAGACTGGGCCGCGGGCGGGCCGCAGGGCGGATGGACAGACCGACGGGGCTGGGGCCGCGCGCGCGTTGTGTACAGAGTCCTCGGGCCTCCCGGGACGTGCCTCCTCCTACTGTGTAGGAGCCTCCGCTTCCCAATACAGCTGTGTCCCCGAGCCGTGCCTGACTTTCCTAGCGGAGGGGGCGGGGCGGGAACCGGTCCGTTAGCTAGGCGCCTCTGCCCCCGAATCTCTGCCTTCATCTTGGCCTTGCATTCTCTCCCGAGTAATTGGGATGGCTGCGGTCCCACGGGGGTTAATCAGGAAAGGTTTCCTGAAGGAGGCAAGCGAAGAAATGGTGTGTGGAGATGAACCGGGGCCCAGGAGACCCACGGCAGAATTTAGGTGGGGTAGGGAGGGCACCGGAGCACGTTTCTGGATCAAGGATGTTTTCATAGCCTGTTCCATGGGGGTGGGGAAGGGTATTTTCTGAGAAATAAAATGAAGCTGCAGCGCAAGTGGTTTAAGTTTCACAACAGGAAATCTCGTCCTAAAGAATTTGGAGAGTGTAAGTCTTAGGATGGATAGGTTGCAAAGAACGGCAAAGGATTCGGCCCTGTTGGTGGTAGGGTCTAGCCTTGGTAGTTCCCTAAGGAGCAGTTAGTTCCCTTTCTCAGAGCGGGAGGGGGTGTAGGAGCGCGTGTTTCGTGTTTCCTTGCACGCATGCGTAACCTCTGGTCTCGGAGTCTCCGGCTGCGCTCCAGCCCCGCGCTCGGAGGATCAACTAGCGAGTGTCTGTTCTGTCGTTCTCTGGCTGGAGCTGGCTGAAGATACCTGTCTGTTATCCCGGGGACCAATGGGAGGGGCGGACAGGACCATCTGCCCCGCCCGCCACCTCGAGCTTAAGGACACTTAAAGCCTCACGCGGGCGGTGCCTGCTTTTGCGGATTTACAGGTCCGGGTCTTTACCAGCGCGTGGCCGGAGTATAGGCTCAGTTGGAGCCTTAGGTCGCCGTCGCACTGGCGCCGCCTGGAGGCCGCCCTAAGCCCCGCAGCTAAGGAAGCCTTGGCAGTCCCCTTTCCCCGTTCGCCATAGGCCTGCCTTGAGTAAGAAACCCCTGAAAACAATTTGGAGAAGGACCGTGATTGTGTCTAGCTCCGCCCTTTATTTCCTGTAATCCTGACAAGTCAGAACTTTGCCCTAAGCCTCAATGTCCTCATCTGAAAAATGGGGTTGTTTGAGAGGCTCAAGTAATTATAATGTATGTAAAAATGTTTTTAAAGGAGAAAGCATGGTACCTTGTGAGATGATGATTCCTCCAAACCCATGCTTAGACGTCCTAACTTTGCGCTCTTCTACCAAGCAATCTGTTTCTTTTTGTAACCTTAGGATCTTCACTTACAGGTTTTACCCTCAAGATGTTTTTTAAAATCGCCCTCTGAGGGTGCCTGGGTGGCTCAGTGGGTTAAGCCGCTGCCTTCGGCTCGGGTCATGATCTCAGGGTCCTGGGATCGAGTCCCGCATCGGGCTCTCTGCTCAGCGGAGAGCCTGCTTCCCTTCCTCTCTCTCTGCCTGCCTCTCTGCCCACTTGTGATTTCTCTCTGTCAAATAAATAAATAAAATCTTTAAAAAAAAAAAAAAAAAAAATCGCCCTCTGAACTTTCCTCACACCTTGTCCTGCCAAATTTGTTGCCTCTGCTTGGGGCTTGTTTCCCCAGGTTGGAGAGGTCCTTTAGGTCTTAGTTTCCCCTCTTTGGATGTCTTACTTAAACCAAGATGCTTTAAAACCGTCGCTAGTTTCCTAGATAGTGAAGGAGAGCAGGGAAGGAGTGGAGCAACTCTCCAATCACCTAATTTCATTATCCTCTTCAAACCAAGGTGTTGAAGTCAGAACAAAGAAAAATGTTAGGGCTGCTGCTGTTCTCGGCCTTCTGAGGGACAAGTCTCACAAATACTTCAGTTCTTGCCCTGAAGGTGGTCACAACAAAGGGGTAAATGATCTTTACGTTGTTTTGTTGTTGTTTTAAAGATTTTATTTATTTTTTTTACAGAGAGAGACAGCCAGAAAGGGAACAAAGCAGGGGGAGTGGGCGAGGGAGAAGCAGGCTTCCCGCTGAGCAGGGAGCCCAATGTGGGGCTTGATCCCAGGCCAGGACTCTCGGGATCCTGATGGATCCTGACCTGAGCGGAAGGCAGACGCCTAATGACTGAGCCATCCAGGCGCCCCATCTTTACGTTTAAATATAGACTCAAAAGAGAAGTTAATCTTTTAACTTGGTGCAGGCAACAGCAATTTACAGGGTAAAGTCCTTGTTTCATTTTAATCAAGAAGGGTGATTATTTACAAAGTATAGTGACTTCTCTAGCCAAGGGAGCCTAAGCTGGACTCAGAACCTTCTCAGTTCTAGTGAAAGCAGCTATGTTGCAGTGAGAACAACAGTCCTTGGACTCTGCCACTTAATAGTTCTGTGTGGGACTAACTTCTCTGTGCCTCGATTTCTTTTGTAAAGCATGTAAAGGATCTATGCCAACAGGAGGTCATAAAGCACCATATAAATATATAGGTTTAAATTAAGCGCTTTGTAGGAAAAGGTTATTTGCCCAAAATAAAGTAGACTGCTATGAAGTACGCAATTCAATAATACTCATGAAATATCTCATCCTGGTAGAGAGTAGTAAATAATAAACTAAGGGAATGAATTCAAAGAAATTATTGTCCCTGACAACAGAGGGATAAACATGACTCCTTAATTTAAGGATACTTAAATAGTTAAGGATACTGTCGATACTTTTTTTTTTTTTAAATTAGGGTATTAGCTCAAACTTTGTCTTTAGAAAAACCTGCGTGTGCCAACAAGAGGATAAAGTCCTCACCCTTAGGGATTTCTAAGCTGATTTCTCAGAGGCATCCTGGGAGGTTATGGAGAAACCAGGGCCCCAGTGGGCAGAGTCCATCAGCTTGTGTAAGACTTTAGGGATCTGAAACACAGAAGGTTCCACAGTCACAAAGCTTGAAAAGCTGTTTAGCATCTTGGGTTCTTTGGGAGGTAAGTCACAGGGGCCAGAGCTATTATTGTCTCTCAGATTTATGTCTCCTTGATGCCACTACCCAACACTTGGGAACCACACAGGTATGAGTCACTTTCTGCTACTTAATCCAGTAGCTGACCTTCAGATATGTTGACTCATAAGAATTTAAGGTTACATATATGAGAGTAAGGTTGAAATACATGGATAAAGTAAAAAGCCTAGGAATCCAAAAGACTGCCTACTTTACCACATGTATTAAGGTCCCAAGAGGAAAACAGACAACATGCTCAAAATAATGAAGGGCTGATTTTTAAAAAGTGTGGGCAAAGGACAGGTCAGTAACTGGAGGCGAGTAAGAGCCTTAGGCCTGAAAAGACAAAAGGAGTTAGCGGGTATTTGGAA
The DNA here is from genome assembly GCF_022355385.1 of Mustela nigripes. NCBI lineage: Eukaryota > Metazoa > Chordata > Mammalia > Carnivora > Mustelidae > Mustela > Mustela nigripes. The sequence goes on along the minus strand of NC_081570.1, from coordinate 106,185,795 downwards.
CTGGAAGGAAAGGCTGCCCTGAGAGGAGCAGTGACCTTTAATCAAAGGATACCTGAGAAATCCATATACTGATTCCAGTTTTTTCTCTCCCTCCTCTCCTTCCAGAGGCCCCTGTTGGTGGAATCAAAGTAGAAGCCAAAGTGCAGGGAGCCCATTGATGAACTTCATGCAGGTTAGTTCCCAGGATAGAGAAAAAGATATAAAGGGAGGAGTATGATCTGGAAGGAAAGACAGAAGCTATCCAACATACCTAGAGCTGAAGACTGCATCCATTTTCTGCAAGAGGGCTTATCTTTGACTCTCCTTGCTCAAGTATTGCTGTTCAGCAACTTTGTAGAGATGCCTCCTGAATCAGTTTTGGAGCAAAACTGACTTTAAGGAGTTTGCAAAAAAGCTGCTTGAAGTTACATCACTGCAGTTTCTTAACCTGCCCAAAGTCAAGTAAGATCATATTCCAATGAAAGGACAAACTACAGCAGAACAGCAAAAACTATGTAGAAACTGTAGTTTTAGAAAGAAAAAAAAATTTTTTTTTTTTTTAAAGATGAGGGGCTCTGGGTAGTCACAACCTGTTTTTTGTTTTTGTTTTTGTTTTTAATCTATAGTCTGAAGATAATACATACCTTGCAAGATAGGTATGTTAGTGTATATTTGAAATGCCTAGCTCAATGCCAGACATGTAACAAAACTTTACTGCATAGAGAGGTACCTGGCTGGCTCAGTCAGTAGAGCATGTGACTCTTGATCTCAGGTCATGAGTTCAAGTCCCACATTAGGTGAAAAGCTTACTTAAGCAAACAAAAATACCCTTTTAGGCATAGAAGCTACTGTTATTATTTATAATATTGGCTTCTCAAATATCGCTTTCCTTTACAGTAAGAACTTCTTCAAACTTTAGGACTGGTTATGTTAGCAGAGTGCAGCTCCATACCTTGTTCAGGGGTCCTTTACAGTCTTCTTCTTAAAAAAACATTTAGGGGCGCCTGGGTGGCTCAGTGGGTTAAGCCGCTGCCTTCGGCTCAGGTCATGATCTCAGGGTCCAGGGATCGAGTCCCACATCGAGCTCTCTGCTCAGCAGGGAGCCTGCTTCCTTCTCTCTCTCTCTCTCTGCCTGCCTCTCAGTGTACTTGTAATTTCTCTCTGTCAAATAAATAAATAAAATCTTAAAAAAAAAAACATTAAAAAAAAAAGATTTTATTTATTTGAGAGAGAGCAAAAGTGAGAAAGATCATAGAGGGAGATGGAGAAGCAGACTCACCGCTGAGTGGACAGCCTGTTGTGGGGCTCAATCCCAGGACCCTGGGATCATGACCTGAGCTGAAGGCAGACTTTTAACAGACTGAGCCACCCAAGTACTCCTCCAAAACATTTTTATAACACATATAAGTGTCTACGGGAGGGGCACCTGGGTGGCTCAGTCGGTTAAGCGGCTACCTTCGGGTCAGGTCATGATCCCAGGGTCCTGGGATCGAGCCCTGCATCGGGCTCCCTGCTCAGCAGAGAGCCTGCTTCTCCCTCTCCTTCTGCCTGCCACTCTGTCTACTTGTGCTCTCTATCTCTCTGTAAAAAAAAAAATAAAGTGTCTACTGAACATTACTATTAATTTAGCAGTTACCTATTTCCATATTTTTTAAGTATCCCCTATAGTCTTAACAGACTTAATCTATAACCTATCAGATATCTTACATAAACCTTAGACAAGTCTGTGGTTATCACTAAGTTGCTCCCATTTCAACCTTCTCTTGTATTTTCTACCTACTGATTTCTTTGGAGTAAAGGGCTCATTTTCACAGAGGAAATCTTAGGAAAGTTGCCCTCATTCATGTTTCTTTCCCATCATTTAAGAAGATCACCCTTCAAAGAACTCTAAGTTCCTATCTCCCCATTCCCTTCCAACTTCCCCACATTCCTAATGATTTCCCTCACTAGGATTTTTATTCAGTAAGACTTTTAGTTGTTTCTCAAGTCTCCTCAAGTCCTTGCTCTTTTTCTCTTTTCTTTTTCTTTTTTTAAAAAGATTTTATTTATTTATTTGTCAGAGAGAGAGAGCACAGGCAGACAGAATGGCAGGCAGAGGCAGAGGGAGAAGTAGGCTCCCTGCCAAGCAAGGAGCCCGATGTGGGACTCAATCCCAGGACGCTGGGATCATGACCACAGCCGAAGGCAGTTGTTTAACCCACTGAGCCACCCAGGTGTCCCTCTTTTTCTCTTTTTTTTGCCTGCTCTTTTTCTCTCAGGAGAACAAAAAGACCATATATGCATTTATGAGGTACTCTGTCAGATGTACCTTAAAATTAATATGTATACTGGATTTTTTTTTATTATATGTATTTACCAAAAAGCAATTATCTATATACAGCCTGGTACATGGTAAGCATTCTATTTCCTAAATACTGAGTTGGGAGATTGTAGTTGCTGAACACAGATGCTTATATGTCTTTGACTTTGGTAATACCGTCCTTTACTTAAGAAAGGCATCCATATTGCCAGTGGAGCAGTTTTTGAGAACTCTATACCCTGGATGGGGATCCCGTCTAGTCAGCTAGATAGGTCTCTTCAGTCCTGGGTATCAATGGTGTTTGTGTTACCACCACACTGCTATTCGTATTTACTTAATAAATGTATGCTGCATTGGACTGAGATAGCAACGGGCACCTTATTAACTAAGAATAGTTGAGAAGCCCGCAAAGCAAATCAATTTCCAGCCCTCCCTGAACCTGATATCCCGTCCCCTCTCCCCAACCCATATCTTAGCATTGATTTTACTCCCACACAAGGCACAGAATCATTTCCTTCAGCTACTGGGCTCTTCTCCTGATTGTCGGCTTTTAGGGAAGGGAGTGGGGGGATGACAAAAGGGAGGAAGATGTCAATCTACCAAACCAGTCAAAAGATCTTTCCATTCTCCCTTCAGTCCTTATCTCCACTTGCTCTGCCTATTATGAATACTACTTAAGGAGGAGCTAGGATAAGGAAAATGCAGAGGGTGGGAATGGGTTAGAAGAGACCACAACAGGGGAAAGAAGACCCCCCCCCACACATGCAACCCTACCCCTGCTCCACCATAATTAACTCAGCCAGACAGAAAACTTCCTATTGAGATTTACCTGTGATCAGGGACTAGGTAACAATTTTTGCCCAGGAGATGGAAAAAACTTTCAATGACATTCTGAAATGGTATGACTTTGACATTTTTATTAAGAAATATCTTTATTTTAAATGATAGTACAAAAACTGTATATATAATATAGATCTGTTTAAGTGTATATACACACAAATGATCACCCCCACACACATATACACACACACTTCCTCATCAAACTCAAATCTTATTAAAATCCTAAATAAAAAAAGAGAAGTACATTTGTTTTCCTAAAACATACTGTACATAAAGCTGTCAGAAAACCTGAAAAACTGAGGACATTTTGAGAAGAATCTAGGCACCCCCACCCACCCTCTTTTTCTCCGCCAACATAAATGGCCTTGGTAGGAGGACAGGCTATAGGACAAAGCCAGAGAAGGGAGCTGCAGTCATTATTGTTGGTCAGCTGAGATGGCTAAAACCAACTAGGAAGCACAGGATATGGGGTATGACCTAGATTAATTCTCAGAAACAAACCACTTCAGAATAAACAGAAAATACATATAATAGGGAAGGAGGGGAGTGGAAAGAGGAAAGACAAGGCCCATAGATTAGAAATGACCTACTAATTAAGTTCTAGTGCCTGGGAAAGACACAATGAGATAAGAACAATGGGGTCACAGAAGCAGAAGTAGTTTAGAGGGGAAAGTAAGGGAGAGAGATAGGGAATCACAATTTCCTGCCATTAGCCAGCCAAATTGCTACTGTGGAGTCTAGGAATGTCACCCCACCCACTAAGCCTAGAGAGTTTCCAAAAAAAAAAAAGGGGCAGCACCAGAGGCTCAAAGCTATTTAGTTCAAATTCATATCCTTCTTACTCCTGTTCTCATATTAAATATATTGGGATAGGAAATAGAGTACTAACTCGGAAAATATTCATCACATAAAATGGAGATAGATAAGAGCCTGGAACAGGATACAGGCAGTGCTAACATATAGTTCATTTTAAAAGCTCCTTTCCTGGCCATACAGAGATGTCTGCACAAGGAGGCCATTCTCCAATAAATTTGGATTAAAAACTGACTTCTACTCAATATTCAACTTCTGGGAAGAGTTTACTATATGCCTGAAATCTTCTAGCTCTGGAAGTCCATATGATGTTTGTTAGGAGAGAGCCATAAAAGCGTTTTCAAAATGATTTCTCAAAAGTATAAGATTTCTAAACTGGGAAAGCAGATGTACAGAATGCCCGCTTCTTGTGCCATGACCCTTTTATCTAAGATTTCTTTCCTGTTCAGAGGTGTAAGAGATCTTCCAAGTGCCAGTGAAAACAGCTGCCATGGGAGTGGAAAGGAGGCTTGCTCTGTGGAAGGGCAGCTCTGTCTTCACCCCTGACACTGCTCTGAACTGTTCAGCTTACATGGTGTCATCACACCATATGCTAAACAAGTCTCTAGAAAGCCAGACACTGGTTCTCCCCGAGGTTTACTCCTCAGGTTTCTCATTACACCAGGTTCAAGCATACCCCTCAGAGAAGGGCCGGAGTAGAGCTTTTTCTTCCTTTGCCCCCTTAGTGAAGCTACAGGAACCCTCTTCAATGTGTTTAATCGAATGAAAATATTTCCAGGTTATACCAAGTATTTTAAAGCTGAACCTCAAATAAACAAAAAGTGGGAAGATCCATATGTATTTATAAATGTACAAACCAATATGCACCCAGCAAATGGGTACTAAAAATGCCCTGGTCACACAATACCTAGCTTTGACTGTAGAGCCCTCTGGTAAATTCATTTCTTTTATATCAATATAAAGAAAGAAAGAAATTTGGTATGCCATATATTTCTAACATTACTGAGCAGATACAAAAATTTTAATAATGCAATGGTAAGGCTGAAGAAGGGGGAAAGACACAGCCAAAAATAACTATACATGGATCTGACAGGAAAAGAAGAACATCTTTTAAGGCACTGAGTTCAAAACATAGAAAAACCTAAAGTCAAGTTCTCCCATATCTCCATTAAGAAACCTCAACTCTGGCATTACAATTAAGAGATCCCACAGAGGTAGTGATAGGAAGGGAATTGTACATTTATATATTTATAAGAATTTCCCTGAAGCTAGGAATAAGAACAGAAATATTAAGACTTCTTTCTTTTTCTTTTCTCAGGGAAGGCTTAAAACCAAAATGCAAATGTAGAATCTAAAATTCATAAATTAATACTGATATTGTTAAAGCAGCTTTAAAGTAGGCAATCATCCTAGGTTCCAAGTTTTTTCTGCTTAAGTACCAAGTCTGAACCACCTGTCTGTTAATTGATTCTCTGTAATCCAATCTTGCCAACACAACAGTTGGGATCTAGCAACATTTTCCCAACTTCCATTGCTGATCCTGAAAGATGCAAATCATAAAATGTTTTTGCCATTAATGCATTTCATCTTTAATTTCTTCCTACTTCAAGGGATCTGGACCTGCCATTTTCTCCATGGCAATACAACTGGAGATCAAATCCTATTTCCCTTCTCTGGGATGATAAAAGGTGTATTTCAAGTAAATAACAACAAATACCTTTTTGCTATTCTTCCCTTTCCAGACATTTCTCTTTTCTCTTTCCCTGTCCCAACTCCCTATCTCAGAGACCCCATCATCAAAAATGACTTGGGCTGTATTAGAGATTTTTCTAGGTGAGGGTAACAGCCTCCTACAGAAAGAGAATGATAAGTATTTCTGAAGTTCGCCCAAACAGTAGGAACTCTGTATGCTCAGCAGGGAGTATTGGATGGCAACTCATGGGCCCAGTCAGAAGCTATCCCAGAGAGACAGGTAGCTGGGCCTGGCTATCCTCTGCAGGAAAGAGGGGAAAAAAAGGAATTAAATTCAATATATAAACAAAGAAAATAAACCAAACACATCTAAAATGACACTTGGTCCACCTGTCTCTATGGTTAGGCTAAAGCTTCGAAATGGCACACAATAGCATCTTATTGTTAGCATCTGGTTCACAAAGGGGGTCAGAAAAAAGAAAAACATTGCAAGCCGAAAAAGGACAACTTGACAGAAAATGGCACAATTTCACCCTAGCCCTTATCTGGGCTTCTCATCTTCCCCCCAAACCAAGAGAAATCTCTCAAGCCTACGGAGAAAACCTAGTGGTGGTTTTCTCCTAGTGGTGGCCAATGGCCAGGATTAATTTCAAACTGGTATTTTTTGCCTATAAGCCTCTAATAACCAATTTTGTTTGTCAAATTTGGTTTGGCGAGTTATGTTTTAGGTCTATTTTGAGCCCCAAGTGATTCTGCACCTCTGGAAAACTGCAGCAAATTACTTCACTAATCAAGATAAATAGAACCATGTGAACTGTCAAGTTTTATTCCAAATTAAAAATATATGTTTTCCCCATGATTGCTAATTAAGAAAACCGTATTCTAAACAGTCATTCAAATGTTTACTTGGCACATCCTCTGGTTTCTTCTTCTCATTTACAATAAAGCAAGAGAGCAGGTCTAGAATGATGGGGGCTCAATGTCAAAGGCAGTAACTTCTGTAATGTAACTTCTCCACAACCTCTCTCTTTCCATCCATAACCTCTCCTTCTGAAAAAACACCAAACTGGTGCACAAAGAAAACCCAGTAATGAAATACTTTACAAAATCATCTAAGAAAAGGGAGCAGGCACAGTGGTAGAGAACGGAGTCAGGCAGATGAAGTTATTGAGCCAGAATTTTTGGTTCCTTACTTTATGGCACTTCTAGTTTTTCTTTTTTCTTTTTTCTTTTTTTTTTTTTTTTAAAGATTTTATTTATTTATTTGACAGAGAGAGATTACAAGTAGGCTGAGAGGCAGGCAGAGAGAGAGAGGAGGAAGCAGGCTCCCCGCTGAGCAGAGAGCCCGATGCGGGACTCGATCCCAGGACCCTGGGATCATGACCTGAGCCGAAGGCAGCGGCTTAACCCACTGAGCCACCCAGGCGCCCCTAGTTTTTCATTCTTTTGCCAACACACACCGAGCACCTACAAGGCACAAAAGCTCTGAAAAAAGCCGATCTTAAGGAACAGAACAATCTGCTCATCCCAGGTCAAATGGAAACAGAACTCCACCAACACCCTCAGCAATTGCCTCTCCCCCGACTTCTTTTTTTGCAATGAGAAGGATACCCTTTAAGCTCCACACAAAGGCACACTTAGAAAACTCAATAAAATTTTATAAAGTTAAAAAGTTGATATTAAAGCTTGATATTATATAAATAAATGTGTGGAAGCAAGTTGTTCTAGCAACAGACTATCTTCCTGATTTCAATTTTATAAAATCCAGCCAGAGCAAAGTTTGTATTTCGGGACCAGATTGTTTTATAACCCCACAAGCCTCTTCCTGGCCACTTTCCAGCATTGTGAAGCACAGCCTGGAGGATTTTGGATTTACATACACTTCTCCCACATAAACAAGTTTCTTTCCTTTCCAGTTTTTAAATATTCCACTTCAGTTTCTTAAACTGGCATCTGAATTATGGACACATAATGGATGCAGAGTTGGCAATTACCAATTTCTTTTTGGTGAAATTAAATCAGGATAGGGGGAATGCCTGCTCCTTTGGAAGCAGAACATATATTTTCTCTTCCCCAAACCTTGCTTCTCACCCACCTCCTAATTAGTTTTCTTCTCTACCAGGTACATGTCATAAATATAAGGCAAAATTTAAGGTCACTTGACGATGCAATTATAAAAAGCTCTGTGCATGTCTATACTAGGAATGTTATCTTAAAATCTTCTGATACAAAGTCAGTTATTTAAAAAACAATCAACCCACAACATCCAACATTCTTTTACCTCTAAGTTTAAAGTGGGGATGTGAGCTAAGAAAATTGGTCCTTATTCTTTTGGTCCTTCAAAAGAAGTATTTCCTAAATTTGGCTTTGAATTTTCCAGTTGCATAGCAAGCCTTCCTGAGCCCAAGCACTGTTACCCTGCTATAGTTTTCTTCTTAAGGACATTCTTAATTTTTATACAATGTCTGTCCTCTGTATTTTCTTTTAAAAAGAGGAAAGAGGAAATAGATGGACATAGTACAAGTTGTGGCCCTCGCACATTAAGATGAAACAGTTTCCAAGGGAACTCCAGAATGAGGCTCTATGGTCCCTCCTGCCCCATTCTCTTCCGTGTCTCTCTCTTCCATCTCCCCCTCTGTCACTACTACAGCATCTACTTCGGCCACCTCTTCAACCATGGTGAAATCAACTCCATTGGGCTGTTGTCTGGCCATAGCCTCTAGCTTGAGGCGGTACTGCTCTGCTTCCTGTTCTTTCTTTAGGAGCTGGTGTCGGTATTCCTGGGCTCTTCGATTGGCCTCTTGGAGCTGCTGTTGGAGTAGCTCTCTTTCAGTGCCCTCCTGTAAAGGTAAACAATGTCACCACCAGGTTAAGAATTCTTGATCCCAGATTATCCGCAGAGTAGACAAAAAGCGTAAAGGAGGGTTCAGGCCTTAAAAGTTTTTGGCTTTTGATTCTTTCCTTTCTCTTCTATCTACTGCTGCTAAGAACATTACCTTGCTCTCCTCCACACTGTTTGTCCTCTCTTCTATTCTTGGTTTCTTAGTCAGAGGCAGCTTCTCTGCTTCTTCCTCCTCTTCAATTACAGTTTCCTCTGTAACCTGACCAGCAGGTACAGTTAGAACTAAAAGCCAAAGGACACCAATTGGAGGTAATGAATACATAGTGAAACAAAGAGGTTTTGCCTACTTTATTATTTTTTTTAAGATTATATTTACTTATTTGACCCAGAGAGAGATAGTGAGAGAGGGAACACAAGCAGGGGGAGTGGGAGAGAGAGAAGCAGGCTCCCTGTGGATGGGAAGCCTAACCTGGGACTCGATCCCAGGACACTGGGATCATGAACTGAGCTGAAGGCAGATGCTTAACCGACTGAGCCACCCAGGTGCCCACCTACTTTATTATTTAAGATTTTATTTTTATGTAACCTCTACACCCAAGGTGGAGCTCAAATTTACAATCCTGAAATCAAGAATTACAAGCTCTGCCAACTGAGCCAGGCAGGTACCCCTGCTTGCTTTAAATTAGAACATAAACTGAAATATATTAGCTGAAATCTTATTATTCATATCTCTTTGGATCTTAAAATCAACAGGTAAATCATGGCCTACAGAAAGAAACAGGAAAGATTAGAGTATCAAATTTGGAAGCCATGCAGTTAACATCGGGTCTGATGCTCTTATATAAAGATGTCTAACTCAGGGGGCACATGGGTGGCTCAGTCAGTTAAGCATCTGTCTTTGGCTCAGGTCATGGTCCCAGGGTCCTGGGATTGAGCTCCACATCAGGCTCCCTGTTCAGCAGGAAGTTTGCTTTTCCCTCTCCCTCTGCCACTCCCCTGCTTGTGCTTTCTCTCAAATAAACAAATAAAACCTTTAAAAAAAATGTCTAACTAACTCTAGGAGCACCTGGGTAGCTCAGCCGGTTAAGCGTCCAACTCTTGATTTCAGCTCAGGTCATGATCTCAGGGTCATGAGATCCAGCCCTGCACTGGGCTCTGCACTGAGCGTGGAGGTTGCCTAAGTTTCTCTCTCTGCCCACCCCCACCCCTGCTTGCTCTCTCTCTCTCTCTCTCTCTAAAATAAAGAAGTCTAACTTTGGCCAATAAGCTTACAATTCCTTGGGAGTAACCTGTCTAATGAAGGCCTAATGTCTTTACATAACATTTTTTTTTTAAAAGATTTTATTTATTTATTTGACAGAGAGAAATCACAAGCAGATGGAGAGGCAGGCAGAGAGAGAGAGAGAGGGAAGCAGGCTCCCCGCCGAGCAGAGAGCCCGATGCGGGACTCGATCCCAGGACCCTGAGATCATGACCTGAGCCGAAGGCAGCGGCTTAACCCACTGAGCCACCCAGGCGCCCCTTTACATAACATTTTTGAGGAACTTCACATGAAAGCAGTTTACCACTCACTATATCCAATTTAATAAATTTCTCTTTTGTAGATAAATGAGAAAAAGGTCAACAAACAGTTCAATGCACTGCACATCTATCAGAATGGCTAAAATTTTAAAAAATGGCGATAACACCAGACACTGACATGGATGTGGCAACACTGGATTACTCATAAATTGTTAGTGGGACTATAAAATGGTACAGTCACTCTAGGAAATAGTTCACGCTCTGTCAAAGTATTTATAAAATTAGACATGTTTACAAAACTAAACATGTACTTAGCATGCAACCCAGCAATTGCACCTTGGGGCATTTATCCCAGAGAACTCAAAATCTATATTCCCATAAAACATGTACACTATTGGACATAACAGCTTTATTCACAGATAGCAAAAAACTAGAAACAAGTTAAATGTCCTTCAATGAATGGTTAAACAAACTGTGGTAATCCATACCATGGATACTATTCAGCAATAAAAAGGAGTGAACTATTGATACAAACAACAACTTGGATAGATTTTAAGGGAATTATGCTGAGAGAAGAAAAGCCAATCTCAAAAGGTTCCATATTACATGATTCCATTTATTATAATATTCTTGGAATGACAAAAGTATAGAGTTAGAAAACAAATGAGTTAGTGGTTGCCAGGGGTCAGGAATGGGTTGGGAAGTGAGATGGAACTTTTCTCTCTCTCTCTCTCTCTTTTTTTTTAGAGAGAGCAAGCAAGAGAGCGCCTGAGCACGTGTGAACAGGAAGTAGGCAGGGAGGCAGTGTGCCAGAGGAGAGAATCTCAAGCAGACTCCACACTCTTTGGAGCCCACATGGGGCTCAATTTAATCATCCTAAGATTATAACCTGAGCTGAATCCGAGAGTTGGATACTTAACCATGTGAGTCATCCAGGTGCTTTGGAACTGTTCTCTGTCTCAACTGTGGTGGTGCTCACACAAATCTACACTTGTATTCACTGCAGAGAACTAAGTGCATACACAAGCACATACATGAATACATATAAAATTGGAAAATTTTCAATAAGGTTGGCGAATTGTATCAATGTCAATTTCCTGTCTATGATATTGTATTACTGCAAAATGTTACCAATGGGGGAAACTGGGTGATAGGGACACTGTATCTCTCTGTATTATTTCTCACAACTGTACACACTGGGGCACCTGGGTGCCTCAGTCAGTTAAATGTCTGACTCTTGATCTCAGCTCAGGTCTTGATCATAGGTCATGAATTCAAGCCCCACACTGGACTCCATACTGGATGTGGAGCCTATGTAAAAAACACACTAGAGGGGTGCCTGAGTGGTTTAGTTGGCTAAGCATCTGCCTTTGGCTCGGGTCATGATCTCAGGGTCCTGGGATCAAGCCCTCTGTGGGGCTCTCTGCTAAGTGGGGAGTCTGCTTCTTTCTCTCACTCTTCCTTTGTACTCTCCCTCTTTCTATCAAGTAAATAAATAAAATCGTTTTTAAAAAAACCCAAACTATACACATATCTACAATGATCACAAAATTAAAAACTTTAAAATTCTATTTAGGTTTTAGGTTACATTATGATTTTTCTTTAAAACAGAAAATTTACCTAGTTACTTGGTTTGGCTGATTTAAAATTTAGCTTGTATTCCTTGGTTACTCATCAACTGATGGCAATAGAAAGCAGCTTAGATATCTGCTAGGTGGAAAAGGCAGTTTAGTTGGGATTTTAAAACATCCTGAAGATAATTCATAAAATCTCAGCTTTCCTTCTTTGTGCCTGGTTAAATACATTTGTAAAAGGTGGTATAGTTCATCCGGGCAAAACTTCAAATATTTTGTCCCCTCAAAACAACTCCACTCTCATTTATTTGACTCCATTATAAGCAGAGTTTCTCACCTACCCAAGGAAGCCCCAAAGCTTTAAACCATGTTCACAAAAACATCAATAGTATATTCCCCCCCCCCCAAAATAGGAATTTATGATACTAAAACTTGAATTATTCAGGGTTTGGTTTTTTTTTTAAGATTTTATTTCTTTGACAGAGAGAGAAAGCAAGAATATAAGAGCTGAGTGGGGGGAGGTGCAGAGGGAGAAGCAGACTCCCCACCAAGCAGGGAGTCAGATAAGGGGCTCAAGGCAGAAGCTTAACTGACTGAGCCACCCAGGCACCCCAATTATATAGGTCTAATATCTGTTTTTTCTTTCTATGCTACAAAGATCCACCAAGTTAAATAGTTTGAAAATTATAAAATCCCCATCATTATTGAGGCCAAGTCAAAATTTTGGTGACTCAAATGCAATAAACCAATCCTCCTCTTTCAAACTCCAATTTTTTTTTTTTTTTTTTTTTAAGACAGAGACAGAGAGAGTGCAAGCAAAGGAGGGGCAGCACAGAAGGAGAGGGAGAGAGAGAAACTTAAGCAGGCTCCATTCCTAGCATGGAGCCCAAAGCGGGCCTCAATCTCACCAACCTAAGATCATGACCTGAGCCAAAATCAAGAGTCAGACACTTAACCAAGTGAGCCACCCAAGTACCTCAAACTCCAGTATTTTTAAGTAATGAAGTTATAATGATTAGTTGCTCTTGAAAAAACAAAAACGAAACTATTGATGTATTTCTTGAAGAAGTAATACATTCACATGGTTCAAAAATTAAAAGTTATGGGGCGTCTGAGTGGCTCAGTTGGTTGACTGCCTGCCTTCAGCTTAGGTCATGAACTTATAGTTCCAGAATAAAGCCCCCAAGTCAGGCTCCCTGCTCAGAGAGGAGTCTGCTTCTCCCTCTCTCTCTGCCTCCTTCCCCGCTCGTGCTCTGTCTCTTTTGCTTTCAGTTTCTCTCTCTCTCTCTCAAAAAAATAAAATCTTTAAAAATATATTAAAAGTTATAAAAACATATGTAGTGAAAAGTCTCCCATGCATCCCCAGCTACTCAGGTACCTTCTCAGGAGGCAACCATTTTTTTTTTGTTTTTTAAGATTTTATTTATTTGTTTTGCAGAGAAAGACGCAGAGAAAGAGCACAAGCAGAGGGAGCAGGAGAGGGAGATGGAGGCTCCCCACTGACCAGGATGCTGGACGTGGGATCATGACCTGAGCCGAAGGCAGATGCTTAGCTGAGCCACCCAGGCATCCCCCCACTTTTTTTTTTTTTAAGATTTTATTTATTTATTTGACAGAGAGAGCACAAGCAAGGAGGTAACCAATGTTATCGATGTTATTCTTGAATATTCCTTCAGAAATGGTTTAAGTCAATGAATATATTAGCAAATATACATATATTTTCCCCTTTTTAAAAAATACAAGTGTAACATATTCTACACACTGTTCTGCATCTTACTTTTGTCACGTAACAATATGGTTTTGGGATGATATCATGCTAGTATATAAAGCACTTCTTCATTGTTTTCAGCAGCTGCACAGCACTCCAATGTATGGGTGTACCATAATTTCTTTATCTAGTTCCCTACTGACATATACTTATGTTCTTTTTTTCATTTTTTATTGGAGTATAGTTAATCCACAGTGTTACACTAGTTTCAGGTGTACAACACAGTGACTCAAGCTCTCTATACATTATGTTATGTTCACCACATACAGCTACCATCTACTTAGGTTATTTTAAATCTTGGACGACTATAAATAGTGCTATAATGAATAACTCAGTATATATTTCATTTCTGTGTGAATATAAATTCTTAGAAAAGAACTTTTTAGCCAAACGGTATATGTATCTTTAATACTGATAGGTACTGGGAGCTCCTGGGTGGCTCAGTCGGTTAAGCATCTGCCTTTGGCTCAGGTCATGATCTCCAGGTTCTGGGAATAAGCCCCAATTCAGGCTCCCTGCTCACTGGGGAATCTGCTTCTCCCTCTGCCCCTCCTCCCTGCTTGAGAGCACATAAGTACTCTGTCTCCCATAAATAAATTTTTTTTTTAAATGCTGATAGATAATTGCAATAAATTCTTTAGAGGATACATTAATTTACACTCTCAGCAGTGATTTTTTTTTTTTTACATTTTATTTTTAAATACTCTCTACACCCAACATGGGACTAGAACTTACAATTTTGACATCAAGGATCACAAGCTATACTGACTGAGCCAGCCAGTGATTTATGAGTGCCTATTTCCCCACACCTCTGACAACACAGTGTTATAATGGTATCTCACTGCAGAACTGACTTGCATTTCTCTTGCTATGTATGAAGTAGGTTGAACACATTTCACTGTTTTTTAAATATATATATATATTTTTTTAAAGATTTTATTTATTTATTTGACAGAGATCACAGGCAGAGAGGCAGGCAGAGAGAGAGGAGGAAGTAGGCTCCCTGCCAAGCAGAGAGCCTGATGCGGGGCTCGTTCCCAGGACCCCGCCATCATGACCCAAGCCGAAGGCAGAGGCTTTAACCCACTGAGCCACCCAGGCGCCCCCATATTTCCATGTTTTCAAAACGCATCAGTATTTTATGTGAACTACTAGTTCATACTATTTTCTCTTTTATCTACCAGACTATTGGCTTTTACCCACACGTTTTATATATATTAGGGAAATCAGGTTTTGCCAGCCTAGTTTCCATTTCTTTTTTTCTTGGAGCCAACCTGGTATCTGGCATTCTTTTAGTCCCACTTTAGTCCCACTTACTTTAATGCTTCATATTTAGAGGACTGTGGAATGTCTAAAATATCTTTTCAGGGCACCTGGTTTGCTCAGTGGGTTAAGCCTCTGCCTTAGGCTCAGGTCATTATCTCAGGGTCCTGGGATCGAGCTGCATTGGATTCTCTGCTCAGCAGAAAGCCTGCTTCCCCCTCTATCTCTGCCTGCCTCTCTGCCTACTTGTGATCTCTCTCTCTGTCAAATAAATAAATACAATATTTAAAAAATAAAAATAAAAATAAATATCTTTTCATACACACTTGTCTGAATGGGATAACTTACCTTGCTGTCCATCTTGCATAGTTACAATAAATGGCTGGCCAATGCTTCCAGTAGGGATCGCAGTTTGAATATTACCCAGAGGGACTCCATCAGTCACTATAGTGATGACCCTTTGGCCTCCGCTCCCCACCACTTGCTGGACTGATGAGTCAACAGAATTTCCCTCTATGACTTCCTCTGAATTAGCTAAGGATGACGAAAATGAATTGGAAATTTCAGCTTTCTCAAAGAATAGGAGTATAACAATTTCAACCTTCTTGAAATTGATTGTATCAGGGATAGGAAAACTTGAGAAAAAAAGTTAGATTAAAGTTTCTAATGCAAGTTCTAGCGAACAATGCTAAGTTGGAGGAGAAAAGAAAATAGTAAATGCAATAAACAGTATTTTCAAAAATGTCTTCACTGAGATGGGTTCACTAAGAATGGGTTCTATGCACAAATACACTTCCAAAATGCCAGTTTATATATGCTTAAATTTTTTGTTTGTTTTTTAAAAAGTATCAGAAACCCCAACAGGCTAATGAGCACTGTGATTCTCCAAAAGGAGAGAAGATATGCTGAGTTTCCCTAGCATATTTGATCTTGGAGTTCTTTTTTCAAGAAGCATCTTGAAAGTCTAAATAAATCTATGGAGTTAGAAAAATAATTACAGGGCGCCTGGGTGGCTCAGTGGGTTAAGCCGCTGCCTTCGGCTCAGGTCATGATCGAGTCCCGAATCGGGCTCTCTGCTCAGCAGGGAGCCTGCTTCCCTCTCTCTCTCTCTGCCTGCCTCTCCGTCTACTTGTGATTTCTCTCGTCAAATAAATAAATAAAATCTTTAAAAAAAAAAAAAGAAAGAAAAGAAAAATAATTACAGAGTAGATCTATTTCTATAAGAAAATGTATTAACAAAATAACATGTTAAGAGTCAAAACACTGATGAAGTCTGACAGACACAAATGGTAGGTGGCTTCTCCCATCTGACAAACAATAATATTATATATATATATATAATGTTGAATCAAAATTTTCAGTTTAGAAATCAAAAAAGGGGAGGGAGGTGCCTGACTGGCTCAGTCAGAAGAGGATGAGACTCTTGATCTTCAAGCCCCACATTGGGTGTAGAGATTATGTAAATAAATAAAACTTAAAAAAAAAAAAAAGATTTTCAGTTTGATTAGTCAATATCCCCAATAACTGTTAGGAAAACGAGTTCCTACTATTCCACTACAGAATTTCTCTCTCTAAAGAGACACAGGTAGGACTTTGTACTAAGTGTGATATGGACTATCCACAGGAGACACATTCAGGTGATTTAATGGAAACAGAGCATTTACATCTCTTAAAAACAAAGAACAGTTAAATGTTCTAGCAGAAAAGACCTCGAAAGATAATCTGATCCAACCTCAGCCAGAGATGAGGAGACTGAGACCTGGAGAGGATAAGTAATTTATCCAAAATCCAAAAGCAAATCAAATTAACAATCACAAGTTTAATACATTGCTTTTCCCTCTGCCATGCTGCTCACTCATACATGTCTGGATAGAGATCTTTATGATTGCTGACAGTTGGAAAAACAGAATTGGCAGAATGTTCTCACCACCCAAATGTCAATGGCAGAAAGAAATCAGAACAATCTGCTTTCATTTATGATGGAGCAGACTGTCAGAAGGCTCCAGAAAGATTCCTAGATGACTACTTAGCTCTACCTAATACTATTTGGCCCTACTTATATGAAGCCCTAAGCCTTCTCCCCACAGGCTACCAGCTCTAGCTAAGACACTTGACCCTCTTTTGTTCTGTATATCAGAAGGCCACTATACAGCATATATCTGCCCAACTCCACTGGAAATGTCAAAATATCATTTCCAGTGAAAATAAAAGCAAGCCACCCTAAAGTACACAGAATATGACAATGAGAGACGTAGCAGTGTTACATATTGTCAAAATTATTTTTTTTTAAAGATTTTATTTATTTATTTGACAGAGAGAGAGAAATCACAAGCAGGCAGAGATAGAAGGGGAAGCAGGCGCCCCGCTGATCAGAGAGCCTGATGCGGGGCTTGATCCCAGAATCCTAGGATCATGACCTGAGCCAAAGGCAGAGGCTTTAACCCACTGAGCCACCCAGGTGCCCCTATTTTGACGCTTTAAATACAACATATCTAAGCTGCTATTTTGAATCATTCTATGATAGCACCAGTCAAAACATAACATAGAGTATTTCCCAAATAATCTGCTAATAGAAGACTAAACATTTCAATCTGAAGAAACTGGAGCAAACAAACTTGAAACTGCAAAAATACAAAGAAATGACTGAGTCATTCTCTAATATTATTCAGCCATCTGATTATATTGCTTAAGTGATTTTTCTTTCTGAAGTTCAGTGACTCTACAGTCCTCTTTCTTAGATGTCTCTAATTAACCATAATTCTTTAATATTTCATGCAGACTAAATCTGCTGGAAATGTAAAAACAAAAGAAATGCTGATTCACCCAGCAGATATCCCTTACCTACCTGCGGCTCTGTGAGAGTTCGACAAGGGGGCTGATGCCTCAGCAAGAGCTGCAAGGGTGGCCAGCACTGAGGTGGTGGAATGTGACAAGTGTGGTGCTGAGGAGGCATGGGGGTCACCTACTTTGGTAAAAAAGGCAAATGAGGTCTGGCAGAGAGAATAAATGGGAGATTAACTAAAAATGGCTTTTATTAAATCAAAACCTCAGCTTTGCATTCTAATGTCTTCCTCTTGCTCTCCATTACAAACTGGTATTAACCAATGATCATGGTGTTAACATTCTTGGAAGGTTTAGAAAGGTTTTCCTTTAAAGTGGATTAAAGTAATATGCTTAGTAGAGGGCCCCTACATTGCCCACATTTGCTCATTTTCTTGGCACTGCCAGTGCTGAGCATTCAGAGCCAATAGACCCAGAGGGCCACCTACTCCCTAGGCTGGCTGTACAGAGCTCTCCCTGGCAGCAGGCTTACCCTAAACTAGATGGTGCTGAGGGAAGAGGGCCTGCAGATACTGCATCTATCCATAAGCCAGACAGGTGAGAAGACTCGGGATGACCTCTAACATAAGGACCAGTAAAACCTGGACATTTCATTTATTGAATGTCAAAGGGTAGTACAACTGATTCATGGTAAAAAATAATTATCTACTTTAATTTTGTCATGATATCCTTTAAAAAAAAAAAAAAACTTTGTTTACAACCTTTTCTTCTTATATCTGTGTGCTATCCTTACAGCTAAGTTCCAGGAGGAAAATACATTTGATCTGGCAACAGGCACACGCCTAACTTTATGAACCAAAAGTATTACTCGACAGTTTTGCATAAATATAACTTTTATAAAATGAATTGTTTTTTTTTTAAAGATTTTATTTATTTATTTGACAGAGAGAGATCACAAGTAGGCAGAGAGGCAGGCAGAGAGAGAGGAGGAAGCAGGCTCCCTGCTGAGCAGAGAGCCCGATGCGGGACTTGATCCCGGGACCTGAGATCATGACCTGAGCCGAAGGCAGCGGCTTAACCCACTGAGCCACCCAGGTGCCCCTATAAAATGAATTGTATTTCCCTATGTCTTTCATTATAATTTCAAAGATACTTTTGTGCCAGTTGTGAATTTATTCCAAATCCACCCTTCTTTGCCTTGCCTTGTCATACTGAAACCCTAACATGGACCCTAACAATATTTCTTGACAGTTAGCATGAAATTAAGTTTTGTCATACAAAATTCGTGGCTGCTCCTATATTGGTTATTCCTGTATTCTCTAGGGTTCTCCTCATAACTCCTAATAGTAGTTAATCCACTATTACTGGTAATTTTTCATGAATTGTACATGTAAGTTTAGATATTTTAGAAATCATACATATTATATATTACAATAAAATTATACAAATCACCATGTAGTTTTGTCGCCTGACTGGACTCTGACTAATACACTTACCTTCTTTTTAAGTGTATTCTTAATTTTTTAAAAAGATTCTATTTTTTAAAAAATATTTTATTTATTTATTTGACACACAGAGAGAGAAATCACAAGTAGGCAGAGAGAGAGGGGGAAGCAGGCTCTCTGCTGAGCAGAGAGGCTGATGCAGGACTCCATCCCAGGACCCTGAGATCATGACCAGAGCTGAAGGCAGAGGCTTAACCCACTGAACCACCCAGGTGCCCAAGATTCTATTTTTTTAAAGTAAGCTCTACACCCAATGTGGGGCTCAAACTCACAACCTGAATATTGAGAGTTGCACACTCCACTGGCCGAGCCAGCCAGGAGTCCCTCAGTTTTTTTAAAGATTTACTTATTCATTTGAGAGAGAGCAAGCATGAACACCTACATGAAGGGCAGAGGGAGAAAGACAGTCTCAAGCAGATTCCACACTGAGCACAAGCCTGATGTGGGGCTCAATCCCACAATCCATGAGACTGAGCCAAAAGCAGGAGCTGGATGCTTAACCGACTGACCCACCCAGGTGCCCCTTAATTTTTTTTAAAGATTTTATTTTTAAGGTTTTTATATTTAAGATATGTTTTCAAGATTATATTCTAATCTCTGTACCCAATGTGGGACTTGAATTTATAATCCCAGGATCAAGAGTCACATGTTCTACTGACTAAGCCAGCTAGGTGCCCCAATGTACTCTCAATTTTTGTTTTCCCACTATGCTTAAAGATTCTTTCCAGCGTTTCGTCTATCAAAAAGTCAGCTATCTGTAAAACACTTTAAAATACTTAAGGAAATTCCTTTTTAACACCCTTTATAATAAATACATCCACAGAGCAAAGAATCCTTTTCTGATATGATTAATGTAGGTAATTTAACTGCTTTATAAATTTAAATTTCAAAAAGCAGATTACTTACATAGTATTCCTAATAGCTATGAACTATCTTCTCTTAAGTTTATTATTCTTTTTTTAGTAATTTCTACACTCAATATGGGGCATGAACTCACAACTCTGATATCAAGAGTCACGTGCCCTACCATCTCAGCCAGCCAGGTGCCCCAGCTACAAATGATCTTAATCTAGCTTCCGGATGATGATGGTAGCAGTGGGGGATTACCATGGAGACAGTGATGATAACTCTGTTTTATTCTTTCATTCTCTTACATAATACTCAGGAAACCAAACAGTCTGAGTGGAACACAGTGCCTGTCCTCCAGAAAGGAACCTATGTCTATCCAACAACTTCACACAGAGCAAGATCCAACTATAGCCTATTCCCTAATGTTCCCACTAAATTCATGATTTTCCCACCACACAGCTTATTACACCAAACACTGGCATAAGAACTCACAAATGAAACAAACAAGGAATAAGCAATTTTTAAATATATTTGTATATATAGCCCTTGAGGAGGTTGGAATATATCTGACAGTAAGTCACTAGCAATCTAAAAACAAGGTTGCTATTATTTTACCATACTTAAAACACTCGCACACACCAGGGCTGTTGTAATTAAAGTTCAAGTAGGCCAGGTATCAGGTAGGTCACTCAGCTAAAGTAGAATAGCTGGGTAATGCACCTCCATAGACTTATCCCTATGAATTTTAGGAAAATTAGGTACTTTATTGCTAAACAATATTAATTTTTTCCTTCTTCTCAGTATAAGACCCAACATCAATCAAAGTAAAATGCACATGGATGGTGTTATTTTAAAATGGCATTATCAGGGATGACTCTATTATTTCTACATATAATATATATAATAGAGTATATACTCTATTATATACATATGTATATGCATATATATATATAATGTATCTATTCAGAATGTGGCTTAGAGAAACTCATCATATCAGGATTAAGGGGAGTGTGCTATGGTAGGATAGGCAATCTCAGTGAGTTGGTGAAAAACTAAGTAACTTGCCCAGGTCACATAGGTAGTAAATGTCAGAGGCCAGACTAGAATGCACTTCATTAGATTTCTCAAAGCCTGTACTCTTTATGAACCAATACAAAGCTATTTATATTTTACTTCGGAGTGCACCTTATGATCCTACAGAAATAGCAAATTCATCTTTGTAGATCCTACAGACATAGAAAATTCATCTTTGTAACTCTTTTCTTGCCCTGATTAATGTTTAATTTAGTCTGCCTTTCTGAACTGCTGCATTGTGATGGTAGCACTGACGACCAGTGATATCTTTAGTCACAAATGGAAAACTGAAAGCAAACTTTATAATACAAATTTTGTTATCAAAAATATCCATCGGGGGTGCCTGAATGGCTCAGTGGGTTAAAGCCTCTGCCTTCAGCTCAGGTCACGATCCCAGGGTCCTGGGATCGAGCCCCTCATCAGGCTCTCTGCTAAGCAGGGAGCCAGCTTCCCTCTCTCTCTCTCTCTCTGCCTGCCTCTCTGCCTACTTGTGATCTCTGTTGTCAGATAAATAAATAAATAAAAATCTTAACAACAGGGGCGCCTGGGTGGCTCAGTGGGTTAAGCCGCTGCCTTCGGCTCAGGTCATGATCTCAAGGTCCTGGGATCGAGCCCCGCATCGGACTCTCTGCTCTGCAGGGAGCCTGCTTCCTCCTCTCTCTCT
This sequence comes from Mustela nigripes, assembly GCF_022355385.1. Taxonomy (NCBI): domain Eukaryota; kingdom Metazoa; phylum Chordata; class Mammalia; order Carnivora; family Mustelidae; genus Mustela; species Mustela nigripes. The sequence continues at coordinate 106,164,331 of NC_081570.1, read as the reverse complement.
TCTCTCTTGCCTGTTCTCTTGCCGGTTTGGGATTTCCTCTTTCAAAAAAAATAAATAAAATCTTTAAAAAAAAAAAAAAATCTTAACAACAAAAAAAATATCCACCAGGGTGCCTGGGTGGCTCAGTGGGTTAAAGCCTCTGCTTTCGGCTCAGGTCATGACCCCAGGGTCTTGGGATTGAGCCCCGCATAAGGCTCTCTGCTTGGCAGGGAGCCTGCTTGCCCCTCTCACTCTTCTAGGCACTCTGCCTACTTGTGATTTCTGTCTGTCAAATAAATAAATAAAATCTAAAAAAAAAAAAAATCCATCAAAATGATTATCCTAGGATACTTAAAACTATTCCTGGATGGAGGCACCTGGATGACTTAGTCGGTTGAGTGTCTCCCTTCAGCTCAGGTCACGATTCCAGGGCCCTAGGATTGAGCTCCTCATTGGGCTCCCTGCTTGGCAGGGAGCCTGCCTCTCCCTGCTTGGCAGGGAGCCTGCCTCTCCCTGCTTGGCAGGGAGCCTGCCTCTCCCTCACCTTCTGCCATTCCCCCACCTTGTGTTCTCTGGCTCTCTCCGTCAATAAATAAAATCTTTTTAAAAAATTACAAAAAATATTACTGGATGATGGAGGGAAAAAAGAAGGGTGGCTTGGTTGGTTGTGCATCCAACTCTTGATTTCAGCTTAGGTCATGATCTCAGGGTGGTGAGATCAAGCCCCGTGTCTGGCTCTGCACTTGGCATGGAGCCTGCTTGGGATTTTCTCTCTCCCTCTGACCCTCTTCTCCTCCCCTTGCACACGCAACTGCACACATTCTCTCTCTCTCTCAAAAAAAAAAAGAAAAAAAATTGGGTAACAGGGAAAAAAGCAAGCCACCCACCCTCCCAACCATTCAGGAAAAGAAAATCCTTGAGCCTAGTTGAATAATACAACCTGAATTTTTCTTATAACTTTTCTCCTTTCTTTTATCTGCATTAATTATCTCCCCTGAAGTGGGAGAGGCAGGTAGAATGGTTTCATGGGTAAGACAACACTGGAGAGATCAGCTCTATTATGTGATGGTTTAGCAATCTTAATTCATAGTGGCAACATACAGAAGAGAGAAACAAAAGGTTTGCCAAAAGGAACATGACAAATATGATATAGGCCCATGGGAACCAAGGCTACGAAGCTATATCCTAAATATCTTCAGCTTTGATTATCATTTCAGATCTGGTCTGAAGAATTTCAATAGTTACATGACCAACTCTAGCTCCTTTTACATGTTTATGAACATATAACTATACTGGCTTCTAAAGAATTTTGGATCCTAAAGGTACTTGTTCTAATCACTGTGGCATGTACTACAAGAAATCCAAAAGTCTGTGAATGTTCTGATTACATGTATATGTATATTTAACCTAATTTTTTTGAATTATCAAGCTGAAAGCAAAGCACAGTGATTTTTAAATGATAGTTGATGGCTTATAAAAATGAAGGTCACTACTGCCCCCTTGAGGGCATAACAGAATGAACTTTCATTAAGGAGTTATATTTACATTTAACCCTATTATTGAAGTCCTGCTATAAAATGGAAACACAAAGTTTCATAACCTCATAAAGTAGGTATTATTATATCCCAATTTTGTAGATAAGTAAAGAAGGCTTAGAGAAGTAAGAGTTTTCCAAGGTCAAGCATGTAGTCAATTAATAAATCAGTATTTGAATGCAGTTCTGAATGTAAAATTCTATGTATATTGTGTATGTTCTTTCTATTTAACCACACTGCCCCTCAATTATAACACCTCATTCAAGATCTTTCTTTGATATTGCACAAACCTTTTTTTTTTTTTTTTTAAGATTTTGTTTATTTATTTGACAGAGAGAGAGAGAGTACGAGCACACACATGAGCAGGGGCAGGAGGAGAGGGAGAAGCAGGCCCCCTGCTGAGCAAAGCCTGATGCGGGACTTGATCCCAGAAACCCAGGATCATGACCTGAGCTGAAGGCGACGCTTAACCAACTGAGCCACCCAGGCATCCCGATATTATACAAACTTAACTAGAATACAGTGTCTTATTTTTAAGTGAAAGTCAGAAACAGAAAAAGAAACCGAGTCAGTAAGAAAATTGATGTAAATTAGGACACAAACTCCCTCATTGTAAAACAAATATTTGTGTTTTTTTAAAAGATTTTATTTATTTGACAGGGAGAGAGATTACAAGTAGGCAGAGAGGCAGGCAGAGAGAGAGGGGAAAGCAGGCACCCCGCTGAGCAGGGAGCCCACCATAGGGCTCAATCCCAGGACCCTGAGATTATGACCTGAGCCAGAGACTTAACCCACTGAACCACCCAGGTGCCCCTAAAACAAATATTTGTAAAGAAATGTTGAAAATAGCTCAATTTGCTCCTTTTTAGATAGATGTTTTTGTTAAAAACATACAAGTCTCAAAATGAGCTTTTCTTTGCCATTTTGTTGTTTACTTATGTTTCCAAGAATAAATCAAAGCTCTTATGCTTTATTCAAAAGATCACATGTATCTCTTTTATATCGGCACTCCAATATCCATTTACATTTATTCTGGTTTATTTGTCACTGTTTTAGATTATGAGTATTTAACTATTTTCTTTAGTGGTAACCATACTGAAGCACCCTTGTGTTTTCATTTTGCAGTCATATATAACCCTTCCACAGATCAATCTGTAGAATATTTTACTTTTAATACAGTAAGCACTGATGTGTAATCCCTGTGTATGATCTCCTCTTCCCCCAGGAAGAATAAATACATTGGCTTTAAAATCTATTATAGGGGCGCCTGGGTGGCTCAGTGGTTTGGGCTGCTGCCTTTGGCTCGGGTCATGATCTCAGGGTCCTGGGATCGAGCCCCGCATCGGGCTCTCTGCTCCGCAGGAAGCCTGCTTCCTCCTCTCTCTCTCTCTCTCTGCCTGCCTCTCTGCCTACTTGTGATCTCTGTCTGTCAAATAAATAAATAAAATCTTTAAAAAATAAAAAAAATTAAAAAAAATAAAATCTATTATAAATCTTCTATTTGGGGAATATTTTAATAAACGAGTAGGTATCAGATAGAGTATCAATTCATCTCATAGGAAAAACTGGGGTTCTGTTCATTTTAAGTCTAAAATAAATGCCACGTTATCAGATTATTACCTGAGGTTGTTTTGGTGTTGGTTGAAGAAACAAGGCTAGCGAGGTTGACAACTTCTCCAGATGTGAAGATGAATGGGGCAGCCACAGTCACGGGGTTGGCTCTCTCGGGATTAGCATTCACCTGACTCTGCATCGCTTCCTACCAAACAAGGCAGGATATTTCAAAGTCAGAACTTGTTAGCCTTAGTTATACAGTTACTGAACAGCAACTCCCACCCCAATGCTCTGTTGAGCAGAACTAGTGGTGGAACACAATGTCCCAGGATGCTCAGAGTTCTCATTAAGACTACTGTTTTTCTAGGGCGCCTGGGTGGCTCAGTGGGTTAAGCCTCTGCTCAGGTCATGGTCTCAGGGTCCTGGGATCTAACCCCACATTGGACTCTCTGCTCAGCGGGAAGCCTGCTTTCCCCTCTCTCTGCCTGCCTCTCTGCCTACTTGTGATCTCTCTGTCAAATACATAAATTAAAAATCTTAAAAAAAAAGAAAAAAGACTACTGATTTTCTTTTTTGTTTTGTTTGATTGTTTGTTTTCCAGATCAGGGCGACAGAGATGTTAGGTTGCTTTCCCAAGTTTATTTCTAATTTAAAGAAAAAAAGTATTATCATTTCCAAAAAAGTGTATCATTTGCAAAAACTTCTAGACAATTCACTTAACCTGTCTGGAACTTGTTTTTTTCTTATTTGGAAAATGGGGGGGGGAGCCTAAGAAGTAATTTCCAGCATGAACATTCTATCAATTATATACAGGTCAATGTGCTAGCCGAAGATCCCTGCAGCAAATCTGCAGAGAACAATATTCTCCAGAGTTTTGTCCAACTACTTGTTCCATTTTGCCATTGAAGAAATTCCTAAGAGAATATATAACAAGCAAATAAATGAGTGCCAGATTTTAAAGTCTAGTTCCATATGCTGCATTTTGCTTCCAGGGCTCTCTGTACAATTTAGGTGTAAAGATACTTATTTTTATTTTCTGACTTTCAGAAGCAGTTTTCTACAAACATGATATCTACTTATGAAGTCCAATTACAAAAGAGCTCTAATTAAGGAAATTGAAAGCTAAAGAGGACAACTGGTCTATGGAGAACCATCAGTCAGAAAAAAAGGAATAAACAAACAAACTCCTGAAAATGCAGCAGAAATGGATACCCATTTTTTACATATAATTATCCCTTTGATTAAGAGCCTCAGTTGAAACAGATTATCCATGTACTGGTTACTGTTTTTTGGTTTTTTAAAAAAAATATTTTATTTATTTATTCGACACAGAGAGAGCGTGCGCATAAGCAGGGGGAACAGCAGAAGGAGAAGGAGAAAGCAGGCTCTTCAAAGACCCTGGGATCATGGCCTGAGCCCAAGGAAAATGCCAATCATCTGAGCCACCCAGGCACCCCTGGAGTGCTTTTTAAAAAAAAATAATTTATTTATTTGACAGAGAGAGAGTACAAACAGGGGGAGTGGCAGGCAGAGGGAGCAGCAGGCTCCCAGCTGAGCAAGGAGCCCAATGTGGGACTTGATCCCAGCACCCTGGGATCATGACCTGAGCCCAAGGCAAATGCTTACCTGATTGAGCCACCCAGGCACCCTAGAATGCTATTTTTTTTTTTAAAGATACCAATGACACTGAGTCACAAGATTGAGACATATCAGAAGTTTAGAAGTACTACCTTGATAAACGGAGCAAATTTAATTTTGATTCAGATCCTATAAAAAAAAAATTTCTCAATTTCAATTGAAATGTATTCTGGGGGTATAAAACGAAACAGACCTGAAGGATGAGCAGAATTTCAGCATTCTTTTTCTCCAGGGCTATGTCAAAGGCAGATTTATCAAACTTGCTGAAAGCATGGACATCAGCTCCATATTTGATAAGTAGCTCTACAACATCTCGATGGTGGTGTTCTGTAGCCCAATGTAAAGCTGTCATCTTCAGCATGTCCTTGGCATTCACATCTGCACCATTCTATCACAGAGATGTAATTTTTTTCAAAGAGACACTGGTTATAGTAGCACAGGTGCAAGATCCCATCAGCCAAATAAAAAGAATTTCAATGGAGATTACACATATTCAAATTTAGATCACATAGAAATATCAAATGGAAAAACATTCTTCAAATTCTCCTGAATGATGACAGACATAATATCTTCAATGAGTGGGTCTTTTAAGGACAACTGGGAAATTACAACAGATGGGAAAGGAAGGGGAAAAGAACAGATTTTTGCTGCATTTATTAACAGAGAGCTGAGAGCCTACAAAAATAGGCTTAAGTACAGAAAACACCTGCAGAAAGAGAATGAAGAAAAATCAATAAAGTCTGCTTAGCTGGTAAAAGATTAGAAAACAAAATCCTTATAGCCATGATGTCTCTTAAAAGATACACAAATCTATGCTATGAACTGTCCTAAACTTAATCTTTCCCAGCCTAGTTTCCTACCACCCGTTTAAGTAAGAAAACAGGGAGGTGAGTGTCTTTTTTACAATACAGATCTGCCACTATTACCCTAACAAGCAGTTCCACGATGTGTGCATGTCCATCAGCTGCAGCCATGTGCAAAGGGGTCCTGTCCACTTTGGTCCGGGCATCCCTGCTAACGCCTGCTCGAAGGAGCACTTCTGCTGTGGAATAATGACCATACTGGGCTGCAAGGTGGAGGGGTGATGTTCCAAGCTGCGGGAAAATAATACTCATTGAATATCAACTGTGTGCAGAGTCCTAAATCATTGCCGGAGGGACACAAATGAACAAGAGGTACAGTCTATGGTTCTTGTCCTTGGAGTGACAATCTGGTTGTGCAACAGGCATAAAGAATATTAATTAAGGCAAATAAATATACCACCAATTACATGAGTGCTAAGTATAATGGATTTAAGTCAGATGGAAAGATTCCATATATATCAGGAAAGATTCTCTAAAGGACATGATGTTAAAGCAAAGCTTAGAAGAAGGTTAAAAAAAATGGATAAACAAGAATATTCTGCATTGAGTAGTGGAAAGGGGTAGGTGGGTTCAAAACAATTCTTAGGAAAACGGCAGAGACTAGAAAGTCACTGAGATTTGGTGTGCAAATTTAACTGACTGAACAGAAGTCTGTTGACACAGTAAAGCAAAGCAAAAAGACTGGAGAGATGAAGAGGCAATAAAATTTTAGCAATGGCATGTCAATAGCAATAAGAAGCCTGGATTGTCTCAAAGTAAATCTGTAAGAATTCTCTATCTTTGGCCACTTACCCAGAGATTTATTCCTTTCTTTGTGTTAGGTCCTTTATTTTAAGCCTATGCTGTTTATATTTTGCATTCCATATATGTTCAGCCTCTCTGTCTGACTGACTTTAATTCACATTGCACTTTTCAGGTCTATTAATAGAAATGCTAATCTCATAGGTTTCCTTTTCTTCCTTTTTGTGAAGTGCTAAGTACCTGCTGGCCTCTAAAGTTATGAATTAATCACCCCAGGATAGAGGATACCAGCTCATTGAATTGTTAAAATTAGGCAATGCTAACTGACTGGCTCAGTCAGTAGAGCACATGACTCTTGATCTCAGGGTTGTGAATCTGAGCCCCACAATGGGTGTAGAGATTACTTAAAAATAAAGTCTTTGAGGGGCACCTGGGTGGCTCAGTGGGTTAAGCCTCTGCCTTCAGCCCAGGTCTGGGATCGAGTCCCAGAGCCCCACATCGGGCTCTCTTCTAGGGGAGCCTGCTTTCCCTACCCCCTCTATGCCTGCCTCTCTGCCTGCTTGTGATCTCTCTCTCTCTGTCAAATAAATAAATAATATCTTTAAAAATAATAATAAAATTTAAAAATAAAATCTTTGAAAAAAAAAGGAAAAGAATGGTAAGGCACGCATTAGGAATAATTAAAAGAGTTTACCAGTCTGTGGTGCAGAGATTACTTAAAAAAATAAAAATAATTAAATTAGGCAACCCTTTTAAAATCTATCTCTTCAAGATGGCTGCCTGGGCTCGTGAAATTATACCTTCCTCTTAATGTTTTTTTAGCAGTGGTAAAAAGGAAACAAAATGCCTAGACTATTTCTGATTAACCAGGACACTTTAGAGAAAATGAAACACGTAATTCATTTAGTTTAGAAATGCACTCTTATTATACTGACTTTGTTTAATTTCTACCTAATTACAGAAACCTAGAACCTAAGTACATTCCAGGGAGAATTAAACCTTCAGAAAATACTCTAAAAAGCATTATAGAAAATCACAAGTTTGTAATACCTTACAATTACTACCTATATATCCACAGGAGACGCCTGCAATTTAGGAAACTAGAAGACGACTACATATTTAGATAAAACAAAGAAAATAAAACTCTTATAGGGAGAGTGAGGCAGAAAGGGAATGAAGAAAAATCAATAAAGTCTGTTTAGCCTTTAAGGAAAAGGTTGGAGGGATGCCTGGCTGGTTTAGTCAGTAGAGTGTGCAACTCTTGATCTCAGGGTTGTAAGTTCAAGCCCCACACTGGGTGTAGAGATTACTTAAAAATAAAATCTTTGGGGGCGCCTGGGTGGCTCAGTGGGTTAAAGCCTCTGCCTTCGGCTCAGGTCATGATCCCAGGGTCCTGGGATCGAGCCCCATATCGGGCTCTCTGCTCAGCAGAGAGCCTGCTTCCTCTTCTCTCTCTCTCTCTGCCTGCCTCTCTGCCTACTTGTGATCTCTGTCTGTCAAATAAATAAAATCTTTTAAAAAAAAAAATAAATAAATAAAATCTTTGGGAAAAAAAAAGGAAGAAATTGATAACAGTGCACATTGGGAATAGTTAAAAGAACTTACCCAGTCTGTGGTGAATGGGGCGCCATTTGCCATCAATGTTCTCACTTCATCATCTTGGCCTTTTCTTGCTGCTTCTAGCAACCTCTTCCCCAAATCCACCAAAGACATCTTTATGCATAGGAACAAATGTTTTCGGGAAGCTGTAACTCAAACATAAGGAAAGCTGCCTGTAAATGTTTTTAGAAGACCTCTTGTACTTAAACATATGCAAGACACTTCTCAAGCTGACTATCCAGTAAGGCGTTTCCTTTCTACCTCACCTAACACAATCAGATACTTGGCAAAGTTTCAGGCCCTAAATAGGTCTTTAATGTTCAATATTCAGAAAAATACTTTGGAAATCTGTGCAACACATTACCACCTCTCTAGCTTAAGGAAGCAATAAAACAGCATTTCATCCCTTTGAAACAACTGTGATTAGAAATGTTACGGCACATGAAAGAATGATGAACAAACACCGAGGCTATGCAGACTCGGATATGGCAGATACTTATAAAAAAAATGAACAGAGTGAGCTGCCATTTCAAGGAAAACAACTGACAGTGTTTACTAACAATTATTAATTTTAATTTTTATAATTTGAATTTTCAAGCAAAAGTAGAATTTTGGGAAACTTAAATCTACCACTATGACTTGACAGCTTACTACAGACTTTTCTGATGAAATTAGTGGTAATACTAATGAATATGATTTTTAAATATTGTATAATAAAATGCATCAACATTTGGATCACCTGCATAATTTGCTTAACCAATATTTTTCAAATGACCAATGCATGTTATAAAATCATGTGTAAGTACAAATGAAGTGAAAGATCAGGGTGTTTTAAGGTAACAGAGTGTAATAATTTCATTGATATGGTTTCAGATTCCTCACTGCAACTAACTTTTAAGAAATTGCCACTTTTGGGGCGCCTGGGTGGCTCAGTGAGTTAAGTCTGCCTTCAGCTCAGGTCATGATCTCAGGGTCCTGGGTCAAGCCCCGAGGGCTCTCTGCTCAGCAAGGAGCCTGCTTTCCCCTCTCTCTCTGCCTGTCTCTCTGCCTACTTGTGATCTGTCAAATAAATAAATAAAATCTTTTTTTTTTTTTTTTAAGATTTTATTTATCAGAGGGAGAGAGGGAGAGAGGGAGCACAGGCAGACAGAATGGCAGGCAGAGGCAGAGGGAGAAGCAGGCTCCCCGCCGAGCAAGGAGCCCCATGTGGGACTGGATCCCAGGATGCTGGGATCATGACCTGAGCCGAAGGCAGCTGCTTAACCAACTGAGCCACCCAGGCGTCCCTACATAAATAAAATCTTAAAAAAGTAAGTAAGAAAGAAGCAAGCAAACAAACAAACTGCCACTTTGGGGCGCTTGGGTGGCTCAGTCGTTAAGTGTCTGCCTTCAGCTTAGGTAGTGATCCCAGGGTTCTGGGATTAAGCCCCGCACGGGGCTCCTTGCTCCATGGGAAGCCTGCTTCTCCTTCTCCCACTCCCCCTGCTTGTATTTCCTCTCTCACTATGTCTCTCTCTCTGTCAAATAAATAAATAAATAAACTGCCACTTTGTCCAGTGTTTGTGTAGCACCAAAGAACACCCATAATTACCTGAAAAAGCCATTTAACTTACTCCTTCTTTCTCCAAGTACATATTGCAACAGATTAAATGAAATAGTAAATATGAGAATGCAGCTGTTTTCTATTAAGCTAGAAGTTGGAGATTTGCAAAAATAATAAACAATGCTATTCCTCTTATTATTTAACTTGGAAGATGTATTTTTCATAAAAATGTGTTATTTAGGGGCACCTGGGTGGCTCAGTGGGTTGAGCCTCTGCCTTCAGCTCAGGTCATGGTCTCAGGGTCCTGGGACCGAGCCCCACATTGGGCTTTCTGCTCATCAGGGAGCCCTTCCTGCCCCCCTTCCTCTCTACCAGCCTCTCTGTCTACTTGTGATCTCTCTGTCAAATATATAAATAAAATCTTTAAAAAACATGTGTTATTTATGTTAACAGGTACAGGATTTACAATTGTACTTTAACTAATAAGCATTTAAAAATTAATTTCTAAAACAGTAAATCCCAACAGATATAACACATTGGAATCCTCAATAATTTTTAGAAATATAAATGAGTCCTGGGGCACCTGGGTGGCTCAGTTATTAGGCACTTGCCTTTGGCTCAGGTCAGGATCCCAGGGTCCTGGGATCCAGCCCCGCACTGGGTTCCCAGCTCAGTGGAAAGCCTGTTTCTCCCTCTCCCACTCTCCCTGCTTGTGTTCCCTCTCTTGTTGTCTCTCTCGTAAAAAAAAAAAAAAATCTTAAAATAATATATATATACACATATACATATAAATGTGTGTATATAGATAGACAAATAGATACACACACACACATACTGAAACCACAAAATTTGAGAATCACTGGCTTAGGCAAATCATTCAGGTACTATGGGATTTAATTTCCCAGTCTGTATCATTGAGCATTGTCCTCAAACATGGGTGTCTGGGAGAACACCAAGAGCTTGTTCAAAATGAGTACACGTCAGGCTCCAATCCAGACCCTTTGAATAAGTATGTTCAAGAGAAGAGGATGGACTTTAATAGTATGAACCTCTATGTCAGGCTTTACAACTCAAGAAAATGCTGGAGAAAAAAATGATGGTAAAGCCTTATTACAGAAAACCGACACTTTGCATTTCTCCATGATTGCCTTCCTTTTAAAATATCAAATTAAAATTTCAATCTAGTTTTTTTTGTTTGTTTGTTTGTTTTTTTACTAACAGTTAAAAACAAGAGCAAAGGGTGCCTGGCAGTTGGTTGAGTGACTGCCTTCGGCTCAGGTCATGATCCTGGAGTCCCGGGATTGAGTCCCACATCAGGTTCCTAGCCATGGGGAGCCTGCTTCTCCCTCTGACCTTCTCCCATCTCATGATCTCTCTTACTGTCTCTCAAATAAATAAATAAAGTCTTAAAAAAAAAAAAAGAGCAAATTTTTTTGTGGTTTATTAGTCATAAATGGCTCCCTCACATTTTCTCAGATTACACTATATATAAAAGTTGTATCACCAAGTCTCAAACACTTTCAACATAACTGATCACAAAGGGGAAGAATTCCCTACAAAGGAATGTTTAGAAATGCTGGCAAAAAGCAGAAGTATTCTAATAGTGAAATTTCAGCTATTCTCTATGGTAAAAAAATAGTCAGTTGAAGGTTGAGGTATCTGCTTAAGGAGAAATCTGGTTTGCTTCACATTCTGGGGAAGCTGATACATCCAGAAAACAGATCCTTCATTTATTTTTTTTTTAAACTTTTTTGGACTTTGTTTATTTATTTTAAAGATTTTATTTATTTATTTGACAGACAGAGATCACAAGTAGGCAGAGAGAGAGGAAGAAGCAGATCCCCCGAGGAGCAGAGAGCCTGATGTGGGGATCGATCCCAGGACCCTGGGATCATGACCTGAGCCCAAGGCAGAGGCTTTAACCCACTGAGCCACTCAGGCACCCAAAACAGAGCCTTTAAATAAGTTTATTTTAAACCCATTGCAACTGTTGTCTTCAGCACCTGAACTCTTGCCAGGTACTTCTTTAAGAAAAAACAATATTTTATTTATTTATTTGACAGAGAGAGACACAGCGAGAGAGGGAACACAGAAAGGGGAAGTGGGGGAAGCAGGCTTCCCGCCAAGCAGGGAGCCCAATGCGGTCCTCAATCCCAGAATTCTGGGATCATGATTTGAGCCAAAGGTAGACACTTAAGACTGAGTCACCCAAGTATTTCTGAGGTCAATTTGTCTCACCATAGTCTGCCTTCAAACATACATTAATCGTATCACTATTTATTTATTTATTTATTTATTTATTTATTTATTTAAGAGAGAGCTTGAGTGCATGAGCAGGGGAGGGGAGGTGCAGAGAGAGAGAGAGAAAGAATTTTTTTTTTTTTAAAGATTTTATTTGGGGCGCCTGGGTGGCTCAGTGGGTTAAGCCGCTGCCTTCGGCTCAGGTCATGATCTCAGGGTCCTGGGATCGAGTCCCACATCGGGCTCTTTGCTCAGCAGGGAGCCTGCTTCCTCCTCTCTCTCTCTCTGCCTGCCTCTCTGTCTATTTGTGATC
>NC_081570.1:106146426-106151925 GCF_022355385.1 Mustela nigripes | reverse complement strand
GTGACCTGAGCCAAAGGCAGCTGCTTAACCAACTGAGCCACCCAGGTGTCCTGAGAGAGTGGAAGAATTTTTTTTTTTTTTTTTTTTTGAGCGGAAGAATCTTAATCAGGCTTTGTGCTCAGTACAGAGATTGAGGCTGGGTCAATTGCACAACCCGGAGATCATGACTTAAGCCAAAATCAAGAGTCAGATGTTTAACCAACTGAGCCACCCAGGAATCCCACTTATCTTTTTTTTTTTTTTTTTTTTTTAAAGATTCTATTTATTTGAGAGAGAGAGAGAGAGAGACAGCAAGTGTGGGCTGGGGCAGAGGAAGAGGGACAGATACACTCGGCACTGAGTGTGGAGCCTGACACTGTGCTTGATCCCATGACCCCAAGATCATGACCTGAGACAAAATCAAGGGTCTGATGCTCAACCCACTAAACCATCCAGGCGCCCCCACTTTTAACCATATTTGTGAGCCCATGTATCAGTATCATTAAATGGCAGCTGACCCAGATTTGTAACCCCATTCTTTAAATAGGCCATGAAAAGTCTTATTTCTTACTATACAAAGATACAGTTAAACTCTGGGATTAGAAAATAAGCAGGGTGAGGGGCGCCTGGGTGGCTCATCGGGTTAAATCCTCTGCCTTGGGCTCAGGTCATGATCCCAGGGTCCTGGGATCAAGCCCTGCATCGCATTGGGCTCACAGGGAGCCTGCTTCCTCCCCTCCTCTCTCTCTGCCTGCCTCTCTGCCTACTTGTGATCTCTCTCTCTCTGTCAAATAAATAAAATCTTAAAAAAAGAAAGAAAGAAAGAAGGAAGGAAAGAAAGAAAGGAAAAGAAAAGAAAAGAAGCAGGGTGTTGTATTTATCAACTGATATAAAAGAGGTCTCCTAGAATTGTGTTCAAGGCTCTTTTCTCCTCTACCCTCTTTTGAGTTTACCTGAAGCATCTCTCCAAAGTAAAAGCAAAATGTATTTTTAAAATAACAGCATTTGGGGGAGGGGGTATTATGTGCCATTCTCCCATAGCCTACCTAAACACTGACAATATACACCAGAAAAGAGATGAAGGACAGTCTAGGCACCTTAATTATTGATTATTAAAAACACGGGGAAAACATTCTCCCTTATTGGATGTACCTCTACTTTCCCTATACATAAGGTGAAAAGACAAAATCTGATTCAACTTGTCTCTTAGGATTTTGGAGATTAATAAAGTAACAAAGCACCCACTCCCCTTCCCAAACAAACATACTAGAACTCTGAATAACTGTGTCTTAATAACTAATGAAGTGCTTGAGCTCTCGACAACAAAGTACTCTATTATCACAGAGTAATTACAGAGAATTTGGGTGGGGCAGTTCTGTTTCACAGTTTCAAAGCGTGTGTGAAAATAGATGCTTTAGAGCATGTCAACTGGAATGGGTGGGTCAAATGGCACGATGAAGATGTGGTCCCGACAGCCAAAAATGTTAAAATTGCTGGGGGTAAGCCACAGAATGTCTTTTTCTACATGTGTTTAAGAGAAAGAAGTACTTTTGGGAAGAGAGAAAAGAATGGGATAATCTTGGGCGCCTGGGTGGCTCAGTGGGTTAAGCCGCTGCCTTCAGCTCAGGTCATGATCTGAGGGTCCTAGGATCAAGACCCGCATCGGGCTCTCTGCTCAGCAGGGAGCCTGCTTCCCCCTCTCTCTCTCTGCCTGCTTGTGATCTCTCTCTGTCAAATAAATAAATAAAATCTTAAAAAAAAAAAAAAAAAGAATGGGATAATCTCTGCTGGCTCGAGGAAATCTGTGAGGACAGGTGAAACCTAACGAGAAGGAGAAATGGAATTGAAGAGTCCATGTTCTGACGACCCCCCCCCCCACCATGTTTCTATTGCATACGTCTCCACCCGCCGCCAGCTGTACAAACAACTGTGCATCAACTGGGGGCGGAGCCCGTACTACTCTTGCTCCGATTACCGAGCTCACTCAAAATCTTTAGGCTACTACTGAGGTCAGAGAATTGAGAGTCCCCGTTTTTTCCTTCATTACAAATCTTCCAGTTTCAAACAGCAACATTGTCTTTCTGGAAGAGTCAACGGCGGCAAAGAGCCAAGGCCGCAGCCCCAAGCCCGGACTCCGGGCTGCCCCCTGGCGGTCACCTCCATGGCCTTCGCTTCCCTGGGTCCAGCTCCCCAGTCCCAGGTCTTACACCCACCCCCTTCTTCACCTCCCAGTCCCCTCCCCTTCCTCCCAGCAACATCCCCTTCCTCTTCATCCCCCCCTCCCCGAGCTGCCCCCGCTCCCGTGAGGGGCGCCGCTCTGTCTGCACCCAGAAGTCTGGGGCTGGGCTGGGAATAGTTGCAACTTCTCACAGCAGTCTCCATTCCAGCCCCGAGGCCCCCCAGAGTCCAGACGTCGTCTTCTTCCCCCTCACCTCCTCGTCCGGGACGCTGCCGGCCGCGCTTTCACCGAGCCCGCCAGTTTGGTCCCGTTTCTTTCTCTAGTTAACACTCCCTGTCACTGACGGTTACTTTTTGGCCTTTTCATATATGCATATTTTGGGGGCCTTTAACCCCCCCTCGTGGAGAAATGGAGGCAACAAAATGGCGGACCCGGAAGTGAAGACTAAGCGAATACAATCTTTGGCGGAGGGATCTATGAAGAGAAAATGATCAGAGAAGCCAAATTTACATTCGAACCGAAGAGCAATGCAACTCGAGGATCATAGTCTATCCATCGAAGGGTTTCTGAGGTGGAAAAGGGTGTATCCGAGATAACCCAGGCGGGACTATTTAACGAGGCGGAGGATTGTTGATTACGTGTCTTACGTGTCGTATAGTTCCGGTAGGGGACGGACCTGATGGTTCCTTTTGGCGCCAAGAACCGGGGGACGTGTCGATGATGGTTCGGGGCCAGTGTGGGTCCCGAGCTTTTTTGGTACCCTGACTGGGGGGCCCTAAGGTTGACGGGAAAACCTTGTTTCCCTGTTTCAGCCTCAGGTGAAGCACCTGGGACGTCCCCGGCTTTGCGCGCGAATTGAACGCTAGTACCCTGACGGTCCTATTTCCAAATTTACAGCATGAATATAGGGAGCCCGGAACTAATCTGTCTCCTCAGAGCAGTGGACCAGATAATAGATTCATTTCTTTTTAGAGGCTTGGAAGGGGATACCGTTTGAGTTTGCAGGTCCACTTAGATTTTACATACCAAACGATTCTCTTCACCCCACCCATGGTCACTACCTAAGGGCTGCGAGAAATCGGGAAAGAAGCCCTTCAAAAATAAGTGAACATAGGAAAGGACACGTCACGGCTCCACTCTGTATTAAATTTTGGCTTTTGTGTTCTATGGTGGGCCTTTCAAAGCCCAAGATTTTCGTGTTTTTTGTTTTTTTTTTTTAACTTGCTAGTGTCATCTTTCAAGTATTTACGGTATACTCCCCATCTAAGATCCATTTTGATATTTACGGCTTCCCTTTTTGAGAGTCAAAATCTTGTTTCATTCCTGTTTACATCCTCTGTAAAAGTTCAAATAGTAGGGTTTTTTTTTTATTATTTGTTAATGAGATGAGACAGATAACACATTTGGGTGAATTGGTTTCTTAGGCAACTAGACTTACCACCTCAGTATGTTGGTAGCCAGTGTGCAAGTAGAAAAGTGGTTGGTTGCCCCCTTTCTTCCTAGCGGAAGGGGAAAGAGAGGCTAATTTCGGGGGTCTATACTGCTTTTCTTTGAAGTGAGAGAAAACTAGAATCCAGTCCTGGGATTGAATGTCTTTATTAAAGAAATGAGTAAATGGCAGCACAAATCAGCAGCAATAATTTTGGAAGGAATGAGGGGACAAGGTGTATGGTCATAAATGTGATTATTTCATGGTCTCAAGGTAGCTGAAGAAGTGTGCCTGAGGCCCACTGATCGGTATTACACATTGCAGATGCAAGGCAAGACTAAAACACTAAAGGCCAAACCCTATGCCTTTCAGAAGCCGAATCAAAACCTTACAGATTATCACAGTAGTCAGTAAGATTGCATCTTAAGAATTGAAATTGGAGTCATTTTCCTCAGAGTTTTCAGTTAGGAGCAAAGCTACAAAGTGAGTAGGCTTGAAGGAAGAACACCCTTTTGAGAATGTAGTTATTTTTGAAATGATTCAGTGCTTTCCCCTATTTTAATTTTCCATGATGTATTACTTCCTTTGTTTTATACTTTTAACTATCCCCAATTTCTCTGAGAAAACATATATTACAAGGAGCAGGATCAAATAGCAAGAGACTTATCACCTTAGCCATTTAGAAATCCTACTGTCTTATCGCAGATAATCTCAAATGAAAACTTCTAAGGTTTTCAACAACGGTGGAAGAAAGATTTATGTTTACTGATCTGGAGCAGGAAATTAGGTTTAAGCAATCTCTAAAGCTGATTAAAATGAAGTAAAAAAAAATCCACCCTCCATTTTGTACCATTGTACTACTCTCTGGTGCCCTCTCTGGTTCCCTAGAACAAGGCTTGTTTTCTGGAATTAGTTGGGGCCCTGGTGGAGGGAGGAAGAATCCCTGTGATACAATACTCCATTGCTCAAACCCTTTTCTTTGTGGCTTAAGGGCTTTTGAGAGAAACTGATAAAATAGAGAGATAGATAAATAAATAGATAAATAATTAATTAAATAAATAAATACAACACAACTCTGGCAGATTAATCAGCACCACCTCAACACAATAGAGGGGAGAGAGCAAGATTAATAGGAGAAAAGGGTAGAAAGGAAGGGGCTTGAAAGGGAAGACAGTGACAGCAGGTGGTGGGAAAGAGAAGTCTTGGGCTTAAAGCAAGTCCAAATCAAAGGAGTGGATGCTAGCAATGGGAGCTCTCCAGAAGTTGAAGGTGCTGTATTCAAGGAGGGAATCGCCTTCGGAGTTTTTCTCCTGTTCTCCAGTTGCTTGCCCGGTCATTTTGCCAGCGCTGCCGTCTTTGATCTTGTAGATGGATGTATCTGACAGACCCAGGCCTTCCAGCTCCGACAGATCCAATTCTGGAATGGGCATCCTCCAGAAAAGAAAGGAGCTGTACTGGCTACTCACAGGATCCCTCATAACTTCCTAGAAAGAAACCACTTGTTAGTGTTCATGCTACAGCAACCTCTTCATGTTCCATGGCCTTTCCTTATTAAAAACTTCACATCCTAATTCCCTCTGTACATGATCCAAGTTCCCTAGAACAAGCTTTGGGACCCCCTACCTTTATTACCATTTTCTACCATTTCCTAACTTCTCCCCATCTTGGAATGACTTGCTTCACTGCCTACTTCTTCTTTTTTTTTTTTAAAGATTATTTATTTATTTATTTATTTGTCAGAGAGAGAGAGAGAGAGCGAGCACAGGCAGACAGAGTGGAAGGCAGAGTCAGAGGGAGAAGCAGGCTCCCTGCGGAGCAAGGAGCCCGATGTGGGACTCGATCCCAGGACGCTGGGATCATGACCTGAGCTGAAGGCAGCTGCTTAACCAACTGAGCCACCCAGGCGTCCCAC